>NC_081560.1:144123622-144186748 GCF_022355385.1 Mustela nigripes | reverse complement strand
CCATCCATGTCTCCATCCATCTATCCTTCCCTCCATCTGTCCATCCCACCCTCCCTTCATCCATCCATCCATCCATCCATCCATCCATCCGTCTATCCATCTGTCCATCCATCCGTCCATCCACCCATCCATCCATGTCTCCATCCATCTATCCTTCCCTCCATCTGTCCATCCCGCCCTCCCTTCATCCAGCCAACCATCCATCCATCCATCCATCCATCCATCCGTCTATCCATCTGTCCATCCATCCATCCATCCACCCATCCATCCATGTCTCCATCAATGTCTCTATCCATCCATCCTTCCCTCCATCCGTCCATCCCGCCCTCCCCTCATCCATCTCTCCATCCATCCATCCATCCGTCTATCTATCCGTCCATCCATCCGTCCATCCATCCATGTCTCCATCCATCCATCCTTCCCTCCATCCGTCCATCCCGCCCTCCCTTCATCCATCTCTCCATCCATCCATCCATCCGTTCGTCCATCCATTCACCCACAAACTCTGGGTGAGAACTTGTACTGGGACAGGACCTGTGCTAGTTGCTAGGATACAGATATAAACCGTTCACCATCTCTGTCCTGAAAGCATTCCTAGTTTAGGGACCAGATATTCAAATAAACACCCATGTCTCCTCAGCCATATCACACTGTAATGAATGTGAAAGTTTGTTTCATGAATCCAGAGGATTAACCGACTCCAGTTCAAATGACACCTCCTCTAGGACACTTTCCTGACTCCACCACATGGCATGAGAATGTGACAGGCCACAAAGAGGGTGAAGGACATTTCTGGCAGAGGGACCAGGCTTTGCCAAGGTCGGGCCTCTGTAAAGATATAGCATGTTCAAGGGAATACAACACAGTGGTTATGGGTGGGGCGGTGGGTGGTGCTGGAGGAGGAGCAGCAGTGCTTGGGCCTGGCTGGGGAGGGCCTTGAACGCCGGGTTAAGGCTCTCAGACTTTGTCCGTGGTCCTCGAGGCACCAGGGAGCAGGGGGAGGCAGAGGTGAAGCCTGGTCAGGTGTGTGTTTTGGGAAGATCATCCTGGCTACAGTAGGTGTTTCTGAGGCAGGCATGCCTGAGTTCAGATTTAACTCTGCTACCTTCTAATTTCGTGACCTCAGCTAAGAAAATTAACCTCTGAGTCTGCCTACTCTTCTCCAGAATGGAGGCGATGCTCTCTACCTCTCTGGGTTGTTGAGAAAAACAAATGAGATCTTACCTGGCAGATTTCCTGACATACCCTAGATGTTCAATAACCACCTGATTCTGGGACCCCGCTGGAATGAGAACTTGGGGCTCCTGCCGCTGGCCTGGATTCATTGTGTGTTTGGGGCAGTGTCTCAATTTCCAGAGGCTCTATTTTCTTATCCACAAAACAGACATAAAAGTAGCCACCTTATAGGGTTGCTGTGAAGAGCCCCAAGGTGACGCACATGCCTGGCAAGTTATCTGGGCTGTGGGCACAGCGGAGGTATCAGACTTAGAGAAACCAGTGATGCTGCTGCTTGGGCCTTGGGGACAGGGCCAGAGACCCCAAGTGCTCTGGCACGGGGCCACCTGAAACTTTTCCTGCCCATAAGCAGCTTCCTCCTCCCTGCCCCGCCCTGCCCTGCCCTGCCCAGCTGCTCTGAGGAGACGGCTCCCTGGCTCCATGACGGAGGCCGCTGATCCCAGGAAGCAGCGGGCAGAGGCGAGACCTGACATGTCCCTCGCACTTGGCAGCCTGGCTTACCCAATGATGAGGCTGGGCCATCCCCAAGGGCCCCCACCAGGGCCCATCGCCAGGGGCCACTGTCCACCACCTCTGCCCAGCACTCCACACTGACCTTGGCTCCTGCCTGACCCAGGATCCAGACTGCCCAGGAAGAAGTCTGACCTAGATGTGCAAGAGAAGAACCATGCTCAAAAAGGTCACTCCACTTGTCCTTATGCTGTCACTAGGAAGGGGAGCAGGAAGATCTGGACCCACATCCTCTCCTTCCACAGGTCATTTAGCCACTGGGACAGACTCAGCTCACCTGCAACAACGGGGATGATAATACTGACCACGCAGGTTTTTTCTGGGGGTCAAGAAGACAGCATAACTCACGTGTGTGGGTGCCTAATGGCAAAGTCACCTGGTTCTTGGCTTTTGGTTAAGGATAACAATGCCCTATGTGGGAGTAAAGGGAAGGCAGCCGATGGTTGCACTGGGAACACCTTCCAGAAGGAAATGAGGAGTTTTGGGAAATCAAGAACCAGGATGGTAAAAGAGCAATACGCAAAACCCAGGAAAGCCTTCCCCTCTGCCTGGCCTTCTCTCTGCTGCACACGTAAATGTGCTTACACACAAACAAACGCATACTCATGATGCCCATATGACCTGAGCACATACATGTGCATTTATACAGCATGTGTGCCCAGAGTGTGAAGCACGATGTCCGCATGTACCTTCTCCAGGATGCACGCACATGGTCTCACACAAATGCACAAATTGTTACCTGCATTCATACACACACACCGATAAGCCCTTCAAAAATGATGATGTTTCAGGTGTAAAAAATACCCCACTTAATTATATTGACCTTGATATCCTGCAGCAGAAAGTGCCAGAATAAACATACTGTAAAACTGAAACTATAAATCTGGAAAATAAGGGAGAGATTATAGAGTACTCCCCTCTCCCTTTGTCGCTTGCTGTCTGCTCACTTGCAGATGGGGAAACTGAGGCTCAGAGAGGCAGGGTCCATGCCATGGCTAAGTCTGTGAACTTGGCTTAGTCCCGATTCTCACTGTGTCTGGGGACAGGCCCCTAGAGAGCCCACGACTCATCTCCTCTCTTCTTGACTCTGGCCATGGGACCTGGCAGGCCCCATAGTTACTCAGTCCCATGCTGGACTCTCAGCTCCTTATGTGGGGCAGGACTGAGGCACAGGCAGTCTGTGCTGGGGCTGACGCAGACGGGTGAGCCACTTGGCTACTAGGTCCTCTGAAAGAACAGAAAAGCCAGGCTGTCCACGCCAGGAAGGGTCGTATCCAAGGTCTGGTGTATCCACAAGGCACTGCCAACTCAAGTCTACAGATCATCTTTTCCAGAATATCTGATACCTGAAAAAATATTATCGACTTCAAAAATGACAGCAAAATCAAAATTCATCGATGTTTAATTGAATATGTGCAAAACGTTAACATCATGTCAACTTGTTAAATTCCACTCCTTTCCTCTGCTCCTATGAAGTTACACGTAAATGATGTTTGAAGAGAGATGTCGATGCATCCTGATTTGTTTATTATGATGCGGTATGACATTCCCAGAGTGAGAGGGTTGCCGGGGGCTGGCAGATTTAAAAATAGTCCTATTGGGGTGCTGTGGGGGTCGGAGATACTGCCCATAATGGCTGAGCTCCTCCTTCCTGACCATCCTGCCAGTGCCCACTGGGGACCCCCCGGAGGAGCTGGGCATCTCCAGCTAACCTCTAGAGAGCCCTTGAGCCCTAATATTCCAGAATACCTTCCTGGAGAATCCAGCAAGTTCACGCAGCCGCTGGGAATCCTTTGCCTGCCCTGGCCTGTCTCTCCAGGGCTGGTGATACAGCTGGGATCAGACGGGACTGCACGGACAAGAGACTGGGGGGTTTCACCTCTGCCTTCATCACAGAGGCAGCCCCCAAGGTCCCATGGGCTGAGATTTTGGGACAAGGAATGCTGACTTTCAGGTGACCATAAGAAAGCATGGCAGAGCTGCTCTGCTGAAAAGAATTACAATGTGGCTCCCTTCTGCACAGCACTGGGCTTCTTGCAAATCATTTTTAGGCACTCGATCTTATTTTCTCTTTAGTGACTATGTTAGGCAGTTGGGATCAGTTTACATACCTTGGCAATGGGGCCAGTGGGGCTCCAGGGGGTTAAATGAATCACTCAGATTCTCACCATTGAGAAAAGACAGCTCTGGGACTAAAGCCCTGACCTTTGACTCTGGACTGGGCAGGGCTTCACTGCCCCAGCCTCCCTTATGCCATCGTGGGAGACACATTGGTAAAAACCTAGATCATTCTGGAGCGCTACATTTGCATATGGCTTCCACCTTCACTCTCTGACCCTGTGCCCTCCTCCACCCATGCTGTGAGCACAGCCCGCTGTTGGAGATGGTCAGCACTCACAAGGAACCAGGGGCTCCCCAGCCTCTGGACGGGGCCCAGATACTAGTTCTGGCCAGTGAACTATGAGCCATCGGAGTGCGTCACTTCCAGGCCGGGCAGGTGCTGAAGCCAACAGAGTATGTGTTCCAGGGCTCTCACTTGCCCTGGCCCCTCTCTCTGGGGGCCATTGGTATTTGTTTTTGTACTTTCTGTGTACAGTGGGGGCAGGGTAGTTGTGGGTAATTGACATGTAGAATTTTGTATACAATTCCTTAAAGAGAGCCCCTAAATTGTAGAAGTCTGGGGCCCCCAAAACCTGGGTATGCCCCTTTGGCTGGGGCAGTTCATTTGATTCAAACCTCCACCATCCTGCTCTCCCCTCTACTGCACTGGCTGTAGAGGTCAAAGCCACAACAGGAAGGGGGAGCTTCTTGCCCAATGCAGACCTTTATGTGAGTGAGACTGAAGGGATCCTGTGAAGTTACCCTTCTGTGTTACCCAGCTTAACCTCTGGCATGGACCCATATGCAAGCTCTCATCCCCATTTCACAGAAGAGAAGACTGAGGTTCTGTCCTTGGTGGCTAGTGCAGGGGCTCCCAGAGCTTCCATGGAAGGGGAGGGACTTGGTGCTCCCTTCTTGCACAGGACCATACAAAGCCTGGTCTGTTGATTCCACATGGCCAGGAAAACATGGGTTAAAGCCAAATACCCCTCCCAAGGAGGCGGGTGGCTTTGGAGACCCAAGGGAGTGGGGCAGGAGGTGGCCATACGCTGGGTGCTGGCTTGGCTGCTCTGGGCTGCAGGGGCAGTGGCTGTGAAGGGTACCTGGGGAGGGCGAGGGCCTGCGAGCACAAAGGCTGCTGTCTTAAGGGCGGTGTCCTTAATAAACCGTCTGCTGCAGGCTGCTGCGTCCATCCCTGACAGCAGAGTGGGACAGGGGTACGCCTCTGTGTGTTGTGTGTAAGTCAACCTTTTCCTGCTACCTGCATGACACAAGTGGGCATGCCCCTGTTTTATCTCAAGTGGAGAGGATAGTATCTTTTGGGAGTGGTGGGGGACTGAGTTTGCCCCTGGCAAGGGGCTGGCAGGGGCATGGCCCAGAATGGCGTTTGGCACGGCGCAGGCAGTGCAGTTACTCTTACACTGTGCTTGCCTTTGCTGTCAGTGTTTGCTCAGCTGGGGAGCTCGGGTGCCACTGGGCAAGGCCTTGTGGTATTGGTGAGGTCCTTGGCCAGGAGCGGCTCCACCCTTCTGGCCTTGCTCCAGACCCCAGCTTCTTGGCCTCGTGGTGCTCTGGTCTGGGTTGTCTGCAGACCCTTGTCTTCTGTCTGTGCTGGTTCCCCGGGGAGCAGGTCAAACGGACCAGCCCCTCTTGAACCCCGGTGGGTCTTCGTTTCCTGCAGCCCCGGGTGGCCTCTGGAGGGTCTACCGGCTGACCTGCGCTCTGGCCCTATCCGTGACTACACGCCAGCCCCCCTGGGGGTGCAGAGCTGCACCCATAAGCTCTTGACCGCACAAAATGCCAGTTGTTGGATGCCCTCTCCTCCTTCCTGCTGCCTGGTTAGCAGCATGACAAGCCCCTTGGCTCTGGTAGGGGAGGCTGCTCCCTGAGCTGGGTCTCATCTGTACAGCTGTCCCCAGTCTTTGGCCAGGCTTACTAGAAACAGAGGCTGAAACAGCGATTTCTGTTGGTACAGGTGGCGTGGGGATCTGGGCTTCTTAGGAGAAACCAGTAAGGTGGGGAGGGAGGCAGGGGACGGGGAGGAGCTAAGCAGAGATGTGACGTTCACTCAGCCTGATCTCTTGGGGAACTCTGGAGTGTGGATTGCACCAAAGATTTGTCTCAACTTGAAGCAAGGTGGCTGGGGCTTAAACTCTGGCATCTGTAAGTCGTGGGCGGAGGGCTGCCCCTTGGAGGGATGGGCACATTTCCTGGCTTCTGGTAAGATAGTTCCCATTAGCCAAGCATGGTTCTGTGGTGGGTGCTGTTAGCAACACCCCATCCCTGCATTGGGGGTGGCCTACACGGGTCTGGGCCAGGGCATCTGAGTGGGGACACCAGTCACATCTGCCACACCCTCTGGTCATTTCTTCTCTTGGAGAGTGTTCCCGTACGCTTCCCAGATTGCCTTCTGCTTGGCTTCATAAATGCCGGATTACCTGGGCCTACTGTGTGCCAGCCCCCCGTGCGGGTTTGGACGTGTTGAAACGCACACCAGTAACAAGCTAGCCTGGCACGGTCCAGTGTTCCTTCTACGGAGGGCTTCCACGTTCACCCACATATCGCCCTCCGGGCACTGTTATTTCACTCTAAGACCTGTCCACGGCCAAGTTCAATAGGGTTACGTGAGCGTGTCTGCTCCAAAGCAGAGGCAGGACAACCTGGAGGCTGTGTTTGCTGCTACAAAAAAGGCTAGGAGGTTCTCACTTTCTTCGGGACTGGTGAGGAGAGATGGAAAGTGGTTATTACATGCGTGTTGTTTCCCTTTTGCAAACTTTCCAGCCCAGCCAGGGAGGCAGCACAGAGGAGCACTCTCGCCTGCCCTCCTCCCCACCCTCTCCCTCCCTGCTGGGCCTTCTCATCCGCAGTGGCCTTGCAGCTACTGCTAGGGAAAGCAGAAAACCACAGCTATGCGGCACCAAACAGGCCTGCATCATGTTTACGCAATGACAGAGGCCCGGGCCCGTCTCCAGAGAGGCTGGGACACCCTGCGGCAACTCAGCCCGTCCACGTCCAAGGCCGTGCTTCAGAGGCCAGGAGGGCTGAAAGGCCCTTGGCGGTCATTGCCTCCAAGTCTCTCATTTCATCAGGAGGCCCAGACACGGGGAGTCAGTTGGCCAACATTGAGCAGAGCGCTGAGGTCTGGTTTGGGAAATGAAGGGGGAGTCCGGAGCTGAGGTTCCTGAAGAGGAAAGAGGAGGGAGCTGCTCTCAGCTTCTGCCCTTCTCCCCTGTCCTCTCCTTCATGTCTACTCCGCTGCTGGCTTTGAACCTGAGGTCGCTGTCACTGGACAGCCAAGCAGGAAAGGCAGAAGAGAGGAGGCCTCTGAGCCGGCCAGGAGAAGTCCTATTTCCTCAGCCTGACACCTTAGAAGGCACAAAGGGGTGAGAACTGGGACTGCCATCAGGAGACCAGAAGCCGGAGAGGACCTGTGTTCTGCTTGGAGTCGCTCTGGGGACCTATCTTCTCTCCCACAGCCCCGCAAATAGCTCTGACCCCTTTGGGTCCTATTGTCACTGACCATCTTACCTCCCATTTCTGCACAATATCAGGACCAGCTTCTTTTCTTTCCATCTTTAACCCGTTCGTCCCTGGTAGCCACCCTCTGCTCTCTATCCTCTCTCACTCTGGCAAAGGAGGAGGGACCAAATTCATCTTTTCCCACCCACATTGGCTCCAGCAATTCGCATCTCTTTCCTCTGCAGCCCCAAGCCCTCCTGTGGCCCAGGGTCCCTGCCCTCTGCCTCCAGTCCAGCCCGGACTCTGCTCCCAAGGCCCCACCCCAGCTGCCTCACCTCTCCAAGGGATGCGTGCGACACCATACTTTGAGGCTCTGCGAATCTAGCCACTTGTTCTCACACCGCTCTGATGGCTTTGAGGTCACCCATGAGTGGCCAAACCCGAGTCCTGGCCCTCTGGATCCCTGTTTGATCTCTGTCCTGTATGTGAGACTCTGATCCCCCGCATTAGCCCTGCATGGGCATCGGTCACACTTTCTGGATCCACTGTCTGCTGGGAAGCTCCTTCCTAGAAGGTCTCCCAAGCTTCCAATTAGGATCAGCATGTCCTACATCAAGCTCATCATCTGCTCCACTGATTTCCTCCATTCTTGGTTGAAAGCTCCCCTTGGTTGCCAAAGCCAGAAATCTGGGTTTCATTCTTGGTGTAGGCTGAGCGTCCTCGTTTGTGAGATACCAACCTCCTCCTGTCTTTGCGGATGGGATTAAGTTTAAGGTTTTGAGAAGGGGAGACTATCCAGGAGAGCCTGCTATAATAATAAGATCCTCCTAGGACGGAAGCCAGAGGGTCCGAGTGAGTAGCAGTTGTGACAATGGAAATGAGATGTGTGATGCAACCGCGGGCCAGAGACTGCCGACAGCCGCCCGAAGCTGGGGGAGGCAAGGGGTGGCTTTGCCTCTGGAGCCTTCAGAAGGAACAGCCCTGCTGACCCCTAGCTTTTAGCCTTGTCAGACTCACTTCGGACTTCTGGCCTCCGAAACTGCGAATTTGAGTAAATTGGTGTATTCTGAGCCAGTAAGTTTGTGGCAATCTGTGAAAGCAGCCACAGAAAACTGGTAAAATCCTCACGCCCTTCTTCATTGGTTCCGTGCCTTTCCCCAAATCTGACCAAGGTTCTCTCCAAAACCTCTTTCAGATTTGTGTCCTCCTCCTGTCTCTCCTCAAGTCCACTCCATTATCTTTTCTCTGAAGAGCTTTGGCATCGACCTTTACATTGGTCACCTTACCTCACTAAGCCATCCCTTCCATGGCTCCAGGTGATAGGCTCTGACCTGTGTTCTGTAGAGATGGTCCCCTCTCCCACAACCTACAGCCTACAGCCTAGAGAAGGAGGCTGCTGTATTTAGACTGCGGGAAGCCATGGGACGTGCTCTGGCCGGTCTCTCTACCTCCCAAAGTGCTACTGTCTCTCACCATCCCCCGCCCGTCCGTGTCCCTACCTCACACCCTACCATGCAGTCACACAGGGCAATGGGGGCAGGCACTCTGCTCACGCACTTTCCTCCCCCAAAGTCCTCCTCCATGACTTCTACCAACTCTTCCAGAGACTGAGCCTGCTTTGGGCCTCAGCTTTCTCCTCTGTACCATGAAAGAGCTTGTCCAGATGAGCTCCAGATCTCTATGGAACTCTTTGGCTTGAGTAATCGAACCACCAGTGCTCATAAGCTACCTCCAGGACCTCTTAACCCACCACGTCCTGGGGACGGATGGTGTCTAATGGGCTGCGTTTCCCAATGATGCCCTCTCAGAGTTAGTGGGGGGTGTGTACGTGTGCTGCATGTGTTGGCGTGTACTTGCGTGTTTTAGGGGGAACAACAGAATTTTAAACAGTTTATTAAAGAGCCGCTAAAGGCACCTTGGCTAGGAAATTTCTCCAAGAAAAAAAAAAATTCTCTATTTTGACGATTTAAGTGTTAATGATTCAAAACCATATGGATCACATTTCCCTCCCATCCGTATGTTTTTTTAAAAGTATCAGAGAGACTGCTTAGGGCAAAATGCATTTATGATTCTATCGATCCTGCAGCACTGCAAGGGCTGTTCAACAGATCTGAGTGAGACGAGGTTCTGGCTGGCCAGGATGTGGGCCTTTCCCTGGGCTCTCTCCGCACAGTCTCCAAGGAAAATCGCTCTTGGCGTCTGGGGAGAGTTTTCAGCACACAGCTTGGTGGGAAAGGAATGCTGCATCCCGGTGGGGTTTTTGCAAAACCTCCAGAACTAATTTTAAAATGACTTAGGTTTTGGCAGGCTGAAGAGGTGTTAACTCAAACCCGGGTGTATTTCAAGGGAAATGTAATTAGAAAAATGCTCTCCTAGTTAGCTGGGAGACTGTGCCGAGCAATAAAGATTCTTGCTGGAGAATTCTTTGGTGAGATAAAAACGTGCTGCATCAGGGTCAGTGTGCAGACACGTACACGGTCTCCCCATCTCCCTCCCTTGCCTGGCCCCAGGATAGGGCTGTCAAAGCCAATGTGAAATGATCACATGCAGGGACCGTGGAGGGGGCCACCTCTGCTGGTCCTGACCTTAAGGACCAGGCCACAGCTGAGCCACTTCCTGCTGGTACCCTTCACCAACCAGAGTGGGGTGGAGTAGAGGGACCCGGCTGATGGGGAGGGCAGATTTTGAGCCGCGTGGATTCCTGGGCTTACCTCCTTTCCAGTCCAATCAGATGATTCTGACAATAGGCCAGATTAGGATACTTCTGGTCTATGGATGAAGTGTTACCACCCAGTGGGACAATCCAGACCCTTCACAGTGGGACTCAATTCCTCTGCTGCCTTTATCTTCCTTCCCCTTCCGCCATGTTTCCTTTGCAAGTGGTTCCTTGTCTCTCTGTGGTCCCACTCTTCCCCATGGGGCTCAGGTATCCCTCTGCCCGGAACACCAGGCTCCCTTTCTTCTCCAAGAGAACAGTGCATCCCTCAAGGACACAGCAGAAAGTCTGCTTCTCCTGTGTAAAGACCCTGTGGCAGTTGGTCTCCCTTTCACTTTGGTCTTTCAGCAGAGTGGACACACATCCCTGACCATAGTGTCTGCGGCGGCACTACATTCTGTCTCCTCATGTGACCTGAATCTTGACCCCCACTTTGAGTTCTTGAGGGGAGGTGACTGTATGCACCATGGTCAGGGGCTAGCATGAGGCTTGACATGTGATCAAGCACTCAATAAATGTAGCATGAACGGGGTAATCTTTGAGAACCTTTAGCCCCGTTTCTGGGATCTATTCATCCAACCAGTCTATTCCTCAATCTACCGATCCATTTACATTTCCAACTACCCACCACACACCCGTCCATCCGTTCTCCTGTCCTTCCAGCCACCCATCACCCATGCGTGCTCTGCCCTCCTAGCTACTCACCACCCCAGTCTGCACCCATCCCCCCAACCACCTATCATCACTCATGTACCCTCCGTGAATCCGTGGCTTCATCCATCTGCCATCACCCACCCAGCTGTCACCCATCCATCCATCCCTCCATCCATCTGGCATTCATCCAACAGATCAGATACTTTTTCTTTAATCACACTGCGTTTAATATAAAATGAGCTTGGGGGTGCCTGGGTGGCTTAGTGGGTTGAAGCCTCTGCCTTTGGCTCAGGTCATAGTCCCAGGGTCCTGGGATCGAGCCCCGCATCGGGCTCTCTGCTTGACAGGGAGCCTGCTTCCCTTCCTCTCTCCCTGCCTGCCTCTCTGCCTACTTGTGATCTTGGTCTGTCAAATAAATAAATAAAATCTTTAAAAAAAATAAAATGAGCTTGGAATTTGTTAAACCCTCCGACTCTACTAGCATATTATAACAAACCACCACAGACCACCCACCCGACTTTATCTTAATATTATGCCATGTGTACTTCAGATTTTTCTCTTCAAGAATCAAAACACTGTGGATATGGGGAAGCCCCATAGGCAGACCTCCACAATCCTATCCCTTTTCTTCCCTTCCCAGAGATGGTGTTTCTCATTCTCACGCATGCTTGTATGTTTTTTCTTTTTTCTTATCCTTTTTTTTTTTTTTTTTTTTTTACCAAGGATTTATGTATTCATCAACAATATATAGGTTGGTTTTTCAGGTTTTAAAATGCTATATAAATGGTGTCCTGCTGTGATTCTCATTTTATAATGACTTATCTTTGCTTATTCTTATGATGGCATTGCACTTTTTATGTCTCTGTCCATAAAGGCAACTAGCTCGTCATGTGATCATCTTTGTCTCTCCATTTGGGTTGCAGGCAAGCTCCTGGAGGGTGGGGAGCTCATTTGTACATCACCATTTCCTTAGGTTTGCTGACTGTATGGGTGGTGAGCAAGACTTTACCAAAGGCCAACGCGGCACCACGGGCTGAGCTCCGTCATGGCATCCTGATCTGGCTCCTGAGGGGTCACAGACTAAAAGAGAGTACAGATCAAGACCCAGACTGGAGGCAGGAAGGGGTCTGCAGAAACATAAAGGGAGAATGAGAGATGTGACAGGCTGAGGGAGAGCATCAGTGACGGCTCATCCAGGGCCGATAGGAGTGAAGTGTTGAAAGCTAAGTAGAAGTTTTAGCGTCAGGTGAAGAGGGAGTAGAACATTCGTGGCAGAGGAAACAGCACAGCAGAGACTGGGCTGTAAAAAGCTACTTGTTCCTGCTACCTTGCCTGGTGGGTATGGCCATTGGAATACAAAGCAAACAGGTAAGACAAAGGTCAGATGGTGAACTTTCTCTGTGCAGAATCCTTAAAGAGTCAATGGGTTTTCGGGGCTCATGGGGTACTTACTGGGGTGGTGGGGATGGCCTCCCTGAAGAGGAGACACCAACTTGAGATCTGTATGATACGAAGAGGACAGCCCTGGGAAAGCTGGGGGAGAGTGCATAGAAGGGAGAAATCTTGGCTTGGCCTGTGTGGCTGGGGCAAGGCCAGCGAGAGAGGTAGGGCTGGAGAAAGTTGTCAGGTCATGTGTGGGAGAGGGAAGGGGCTTGTGCTTTATTCTAAACAGATGAGGAGGCTTAGGAGGGGTTTCAACAGAGAAGTTAGGATCTGCTTACTTTTCAAAGGAGCTCGAGGCAGGAGCCTGAGAGCTGGGGTCCACAGGTAAGCCAGTGGGCTCTTGTACAATCCCGGTCAAGATGGCTGCGGCTTGGCCTGCTTGCTGGCAGTGGAGGTGGAGAGAGGTGGCTTTGGGGCATGTGTCTGAAGCAGAGTTGATAGGTCTTGTGGGAAGAAGGGAAGTATGAGGACAGAGAAAGTGTAGGTTTGTGACCTCGATACTCGGTGACCGGTGGGAGGAGGGGTCACAGGCAGGAGAGTAGATTTGGTGATGGGGAGGGGGAGTGAAGAGTGGGTGGCATCTGGTGACTGGCAGGTGCCTTGTCCTGCTCACCTGCCGGGAGGTACCGCTCAAAGCTCTCTCTCACATTCACTGCTCCCTTTCTGAGGGTCAGGACGGTAGGATTAATGTGCTGCCTGTATTTCCAGGAGGCGGGGCAGAGGGCCAGCAAGGGCAGTGACCGGCCCCAGGCCTGGCTTCCTCCCACCATGCCCCTCAGGTCACCTCTGTATAGCTGGGTGCATGAAGGCAGCTTCAGCCTTCTCTGGGTCTTAGGCTCTCTCTCTATAAACTGTGCCTGACCCCTTTTCGTTTTTATGGCGCGCCCAAGGTCAAAGCGGTTAAAGGGTGCCAGAGCCAGGTCTCGCCCACACCTGGGCCTTCCCTGCATGTGCTCCACGTGCTTCGTCTGTCCTGTGACCAGTGCTGGATGGGGGCTGACGGCCCCCCGATGGGGAATGCCGTGAGAGGTACGATCTTCCACTTTATAAGGGAAGGGAAACCAGGTGTAAGCCCGTGGAGGCAGGGGAAGGACTTACACAAATCACAGTTCACATCCAGGAGGCTTATAGTGCTCCAGGCATGGTTCCAAGTCCTGAAAAGTACGACACCCCCAGAAAGCAAGTACTAGGGGCATGCCCATTTTACAGAGAGGGAACAAGGCAGACCTTGGTGAGATCACCTGCTCGGGGTCCCACGGTGACAAGCGGAACTGGGAGTCAGACTCAGGTGGTCAGCTTGCGAGGCCTGGCTCCTTGCCATGTCATGTGACAGTGATGTTCCATCAGTAAGCTGTGCATCTGGTATGTTAGATGTGGGGAAACTGAGGCCTTGCGTGTGAGCAGTTTCCAGCAGGTGTCCATGAAAGCTGAAGATCCCCGTGGCCAAAACCTTGTGCTGGTAGGAGTTTCTGGGGACAAGGTTCCCTAGGACACGGTCTTTGCCTGCCTGTTTGCGATAAGCCCTTGACAACGTAAACAGCAGTGCCCTGGGGAAACAGGAAGGGCAGACAGAAGGTCTTGGCATGCCGGCTATGGCCAGATTAGCTAATGGCTGGGAAGGAGAGGCTCGTGCATCGGGGCTGTGCTTTCTGCCCAGGGGGAGATGCTGACAGGGATGGGGATGGCAAGGGGCCCCTTCCAGGGATGGTCTCAGCTCCTCCACCAACTAAGCAACTGTGTGACCTGGGGCAGGGCCTGGCCCTCTTCGGAGCCACACTGGCTTCACCTCTAAAACCATGGCCAAGGGAGAGTCAGATCTTCCAGTCTGGCTCTAGGAAATTTCTGGGCACTTACTGTGCACCCAGTGAGGCACAGCTGTGGACCTGGGACCTGTCCCCCCAACTCCCACCCCAAAGCCCATCTCTTAGTGAGGTGTGGACAGGTGGACCCCAAACAGTCTGTGATCATGTCCCCTCCTGGGTGGGATAGAGCAATAGGGGGCATGTCCTCGGGGGGCCAGCAGAGGACCTCTAGGGGAAATGATTTCCAAGATGCCTGAACGGTGATTAGGAAATAACTGAGCAGAGAGACGGAACAGCCTGGGCAAAGGCTCAGAGGCTGGTCGGCATGTCGCATTTAAGATGGAAAGGAACTTGATTTTACTTTGTTTTATTATTTTATTTATATTGAAGTAAAATTCACATACCATAAAATTAACCATTTTGTATTGAAGTAAAATTCACATAACATAAAATTAGCCTATTCGGGGGCAGTTCGTACTCCCACAGTCTCCTACAACTCTCTCCTCTGTCTAGTTCCGTCAGCTGTTTTTTGCCCTGACCTTGGTGGCTTCCTGCTCTAAATGCTGTGATTCCATCATTCAGATGGCAAGGCCAACTTGGCAGTGTCATGAAAAAACACTCTTTGGTCGTGTGGGATGATGTCATATTTGCAAACATCACTTGAAGATAGATAGGACATCCCCATTTTACAAATGAGGATGCCAAGCAAACACGAAGAGCTTTGTCTAGGGTCATTCAGCCCCCGGGGCCGAGCCAGGCGTGATGCGCAGGCATCTGGGACTCCTGTGATGATCTCAAGCCCTGGTGGGTCCCAAATACTGGTCTGAGCACCTGGTTAAGGATCCAGATTTGGGGCTGGGGAACAGGCAGGCATCTGTGTCCATAACCCTGATCCGCAGGATGTGAACGGACCTCTCCCGGGTGCCTCAGGGAAGAGACAGCCAGGGTCGGTTGTGGGGGTAGGGAACTAGAGCCATGGCAGAGCCCCAAGGTGGGCCTTTTCAGGGGCTGCAGCTGGTGGGCTGGCGGCTGGAGAGTGGTGGGTGTCTGTGGGCGGCAGGTGGAGCAGGGAATCCGGCCCAGTCGGCTCGAGGACAAAGGCCTCTCCGCCAACACCCCCCGGCATTGGCCCCACTGACAAATGGGCCACAGCTTCTCTCATTAATTTGTCAAGTGGCATGTAATAATCAAACGCTCCTTAAAGCTGGGATGTGGCATGAGTGACTGCTTTTTCAGGTCCTAATAAGGATCATTAACTGTGTATGAAAAGGTTTTATAAACATTTGTTAAACTCCCCGAGCTTACTGTGCCCATGGCTCGCTGCTCCCCAAGATGTCACGGCCAGCCAGAGCCAGCTGGGCAGGAAGGTAAAGACGTGGGGCGCAGGCCACGGCCGGCCACGTTCGGAGGCTCCGGCACTCCCGGCTTCTCCGGCTCCGCTGTGAGGTGACTCAGCAGCCCTTGCTTCTGAGCTGGGCTGTTGCGATCTTTTGAAGGAATGGGTGGGTGAGTGTGTAGGAGAGCGGACGCCACCATTTCCTAAATCTGGACCTTGGGGCCATTCCTTTGACCTCCCCCAGCCTCATGCCCCTCACCTGTAAAGCAGGGATCATATTTACAGCTCGTGTTTCTGGGGAAAGACTTGGTGAGAGAAAACGCCCGGGTTGTGGGCTTCCAGAACCCCCTTCTTCTCTCTTCTCTGTAATAGCTCGGGGCCGACCCCTGGAAGCTCAAGAAGAAGGAGGGCACAGGGCTTCAGGGACTCAGGGACAAGGGAGGGTGGAAAGAAGCTCTCTTGGCGTGGGGACGACAGCCCCTAGCGCCAGGCTGCACTTCAGGCGAAGCCGGGGGATCGTCGCTTGCCACCTGTCAAATCATCCGTTTTCACTTGCTTCCTGCTGTGCTTCCCATAGTTTCCCAACGTTCAGGAAAATCCTGTGACACATCATAGTCTGTTGTTTGTGACCTTTGGGGCCATGAAAGGAGGAAGGCCTAGCAGGGCCAGGGCCGAGCGGAGGGGGGACAGCGGCAGCGGCAGGGGCTGTAAGAGCTTGGAGCCAGGTGACAGGGTGACAGGGTTCAGCCAGCAGGGACTGATCCAGGACAGCCACAGCCCCTGCCCACCGCGGAATGGGGGCTGCGCAGCATGAAGGGGCCTTGCTGAGCTCGCTCCCGGGCCTCCAGAGAAGGAGAGGCAAGGAAGTCTCCCTAGGAGTACACCCCTGGATGCCCCACCCTTCCCCCGCAGAAGGGCTCAGCAGCCTCCTGGAAGGATTCTTCCTTGGTTCAGGGCATCCTGTGCCTCTCCCATTCCCCACGATAGAGGATACGGCACACACCCCACAGGGGCTGGTCCCCAGGACCCTTATTCCCCACCCCCCAGTGGCCTCCCTCTCATCCCCTCCTCCCACCCTTCTGTCACCCCACAGCTCCAAGTAGAAGCGCAGGCTCTACTTCACTCCCAAGGAAGCTCAGTTATGAAACCACAAAGCCACGTGCACATGTGGTCCACTCCCTGAGGCCAAGCAAGACTTTCCAACAGAACTGCCAGGGAGGAAGGGTGTGGCGGGGCTGGGGCAGGGGAATCGGTGCCGGGGCAGGTTCGTGCGCTGGGCACGGTTGCAGAGGAAAATTATTATCAGGAGTGACTCTGGTGGGGCAGGAGCTGGGGGTAAAAAGACGTGTGTGCGTGTGTGTGTGTGTGTATGTACAAGCACGCACGTGTGTGTGCATGCACAAAGCATGCTTGGTGAGTTTGGGACAGGGGAGTTGGTGAACACGTTTTGATTCAATCACCACTTTCCCAGGACAATTGTATGTCAGAAACTCTGCTAGGCACATTTCTATCCATTTGACCATGGGATCTTTACCTCAGTCCCTCTGAATGGTGTATGTTCTTTCTGTTCCCATTTTGTACAAGAGGAGAACAAGGTTTCAGAGGTCAAGCGTCTTGCCCAACAACACGCTGTTGGATGCGTCTCTACTTAAAGCCCTTCTGTGGTTCCCTATGGTCTATGGGATAAAGTTCCAACCACTGAGCACGGCAGGATGAGGCTTTAGCTGTAGCCAGACCTGATCCCCGTGTGCTTTGAGGTTCCACCATGAGCTGCTCCTCAGAATCACCTGCTCCATCTGCCCTGGAGTCCCACAATGTGTATATAAATGAGCCCTTGGGAGAGGATGGCAATGGCCAGGCCAGGGGACTCTTGTGTATGCCTTGCTTTGTCCTTCCCAAGGAGAGTGAATTTAAAGGTGAGTGGAGGTTCTATATGATTTGGTTGCACAAGAGAGGGAGAAAAAACAACCAGCGCCATCACTGACTGAGAATCTCACGTCAGGACTGTTAGGCAGATAAGGGAAACTGAGGCCCAGAGAGGGAGCAGACTTACACCACGGGTGGGGATGGAGCTGCCATGAAGCTTCAGATGCCTTGGCCCCAGTGGCTAAGCATTGTCTTGCAGCTAGACTCTAAGGCAGAAGAGTGGGTGCGTTGATGTCAACAAGCAAGGGACAGAGCGGGTGTGAGCAGGGCCTGAGATTACCGGCCACCAGCTTGGGCCATGAAACGCACTCAATGCCTCCCTGAGTTAAGTGTAATTCGTGTGTTCCTCTTTCAGCCAGCCAGTGTGCTCAACCTCGGGCCTCTCTCTTGAAGCTAGAAGGTCAGGAAAGAGTTATAAGATTCTCCTTTAACATGAAAAGAAATTCCTCCCTGCTCTGTAGCTCCTTCCCCTTCCCTTAAGGGAAAAATATGGATTGGTGAGGTTTCTAGCTGCAGCCTTTCCTTGCAACAACGATGGCTGTTTGTCTAGCTCCTTGTGGGCACTGAGGATTTACAGCTCGGCATCTCTGGAAGTAGCTTCGGGGAGAAAGACAGTGGAATTTTATTCCTGCTAATTTAAAACAATAATAATTGTTCACGCATTTAGGAAGCATTCCTATGAAATCAACCCAATCTTTCGGATTAACTGGAAGAGAAGGAAGCCAAATTTCCCATTGGGCCTCTGTTGGCTTTGTGATCTTCATCTAGCCACCCAGTCTTTTGTTTCAGCAACGGTGGCTGATTGCTGACCCCAGCCAGCCCCACGGCAGGCAATGTGCGTGGGAAAAGGGAAGATGGCAAAGGATGATGGGAGTGTTCCCTAGACACAGTGTGAGTATTCTTAAAGGGAACATGGCTGGGGTTCTGGGACCAACAGGCTCCCATTGGTGACTGGGTACCTGGTGGTGCCTTTTGCTAACATCAGGAGTCCAGAAGGAGGACTGAGTTCTGGGGAGGGGCTGTGGGTTCACTTGGGCATGGTTGTGCTTGGCTTGTAGTGAATGCGGGGTGAGTGTGAAGGAATCCAGGAGGGGAGTGGGAACCAGCACAAAGTGAACCAGGACCTAAGTTAGGCAGGAGGAGGTGGGTAGGGGTTTGGTTCCTCAGAGAAGTCAGGGGCAGGAAAACGGGGACCTAAACCCAGAATCAGGCTAAAAGGGGAAAAATACTAAGGGACAGGCATTCATCTCCAACTGGAGTACAAGCCCAAAGCGTCTGGCAGGGATGGTGAGTGCAGCAAGACTTGCTGATGGTCTGTGTCAAAGGGCGAGGTTGAGTCTAGGTTGTGTCTTTGCTGTGAGCTGGCTTTTCTTGGGGCTCTCTGTGCCTGCTGTAGGGTAGACCAGATGCCCACATGTTACCAGGGCCTGCCCAGAACTCCAGGTGAGGTTTGTCTAGGGAGCCTGTGGGTCATCCAGGAGGAGATGTCCAGGGGGCCACTTGGTGAAGCAGTCTGTATCTTAGAAGGCAGGCCTGAACCAGCGAGAAGAAAATAGGAGTTGTCCTCAGGGACGGTACTGCATAAGTGGGGGCTCTGGGTTCTCTCAGGTGGGCGTGGTCAAGCAGAAGAGACTGGCTTGGAGGACCTGGAACTGGAGGTCTCTATGGCAGCAGGAAAAATACTCTGGTTCACCAGGGATGGTCCTGGTTTGTGCCTGTGTCCCGTGTAAACCTGAATAGTGCCCCCTTTGAGTCCCAAAGATGCAGTTTGAATGATAAATGATACTGTTTATAGGATCACGCCATCTAACACAAATTCTATAGACCTGCCTGTCAGACTGTCAATCGAGATTTGACTCAAAGATCCCCTCTGTCTCTTCTTCCAGTGCCAACCCGTCATTAGCTTGGTCACTGCTGCCTTTCTGAACCCCAGTTTGCAAAGTGGTCATCTTTTAATTCACTGCATTTATTTCCCAGTGTTGTGGTGACACGGACATGAATGAGAAAGAGCACTGTCGAGCCCTCAAGGGCTCTGCGAGAGGCCATTCCCCCTCTCTCTGTCACTGTCTCTCTCTCCCTGCTCCAGAAACCAGGCCACCACATCACTGAGGCGGGCAAAGCCCGTTGACTGCTCTGTGCCTGAGCATAATGACTTCCCTTTCTTTCTTCTGTTCCCTTTCATGTTTGTCCTGAAGATTCCTGAGGCTCCTCAGGGCCACAGAGTGAAGGCAAACAGGCCACCAACTGATCTTGTAGAACCTGGGCTATGAGGACAGCTGAGGGGGCTTTGGCGGAGAAGACGAAGGAGTGCTAATTACACTTGTGCCCTAGGAGAACATTTCTTCCTTCAAGTCTGGAAGAAAGTCTGGAGCTGGGTCTGCCAAAAAGCATCACAGACTCCATGCACAGAGAGCTGGGCTATTTGGAAGGAAGCCGGGGTCGGGGGGGGGGATCGTCCTAGCTCTGAGTATTCACGCGACATAGGAGATGGAGCATTTACTCAGGATGGTACTGAGACTCGAAGCCATATCAAACTCAGTGTGTTGAAGGTATGGGAATATTTGTCCTGGTGAGGACTTGGAAGAGGAACCACTACCCTTACAAGAAAGGATGCATTCCCCTTTCTAGAGCTGATGTCCAGCGAACCAGGTGGCCCAAAAAGGTAGAGAGTTCCCCATCCCTGGAGGAATGGGAGGAGAAATTACTTGGTAGGGATGTGGAGAAGCAATACACCATGAGCCACGGGTTGGACAGTTGACTTTTAAGGCCTCTCCCAGGCCTGGGCTTCTAGGACTCTCCCCATCCCAGCCCCTGCTTTTGGCAGCTAGCTGCCTTCTGGATGAGTCAAAAGCCCGCCCAGCTCTGGCCTCCTCTCTGGGTGGGGCTCCAGGGGAGCCGCCAAGCCTCCCTCTCCTGCCATACAGGGCCACTGTATTCACGGCGTCTGGGGTGCTTCTTGCAGCCAGTACCCTCCTGGAGTCAAGAACTGAATAAATTGGCTAAAGAAGAAGGCAGAAACTGCACACACATACAAAGAAAGGGAGACTTGGTCTGAAATGAGAAGTGCCGTCTTGCTCTGGCCTTTTATCATAAGCCCAGGGAGATGAATATTCTGACCTAATAATCAAAACAGGCTGTAATTGCGAACAGACTCAGGGCTGTGTGGCCGAGAGGATGAGATACCTGCTGAGCACAGCAGGCCTGGCCCCTCCAGCCCTCCTCCCGCCCTCATGGATCGATGCACTGGTCCGCCGCACGCCCTTTTGCTGGGCTGGCTTGATCAACGCCTGCTCACGTGCCAACTTCCTCGAGGGAGTCCGGGCTCCCTTCTCAGGGACACCTGCTCAAAGGAAGCCAGTCCCTAACTCTATCCCGAGAAAAACGTGATAAACACCAGCAGCATCCCGAAAGAGCACAAGGAGGAGGGAAGGGGGTTTGGGTCCCATCTCTCTTGGGCTCCACCTCCTCTTGGCTCTGGAAGATGTTCTCCTGGGTGCGCCACCAAAGCTGGAAGATCTTTGTGTCCCCTCCCTGCTCCCACCTCCTTTGTGTGTTTTGTTTCAGACACACCCTCAGCTCAAATTTGCTTTGAAGGTCAGTAATTTCCACTCCTTTCAAAACAACCGCATCGTTCTTCTGGGACCCAAAGGCTGATTGTCTGCACTGAGGAATGAGTCTCCCTCAACAACAAGTACATTCCAGAAATATCCATCTAGCATCTCGAATGCGCAAGACATTCAGGGGAGCCAAAGATGAACATGGCCTGGGCCTGTCCCCAGGGCACTCCCACTAGCGAGGACCCGACCACCCAGTGGAGATTCTACTATGTTCCAAGTACTTTATAAATATCCCAAAGTGGGGGATATTACAGGAGAAAAGACCAAGGCTCAGAGACGTAGAAGAGACTCTTGGTTAACATCCGTAAAGACCATAGGCATTTTGGTGTATTTGATGTTAGGGCTTTGGACCAACCTTATCCTCACCTACACAGTTGTGGCAGGAGCCCATCAGTGCTCCAACCCTGTGTGTCTGCCTCCAAAGTGAATGTTCCCCGCAGTCCTTTGCATGGCTTGATTGCTCTGTGTGGACAAATTTTTCCTGAGACAAAGTAACCTCTGAAAGGGCTACTTCCTGAATCCTGCAAACACATGATGGAGTCCTAAGTCTATAGACAGCCCTATTAGAATACTTGGCAATCAGCTGGGCAGGGTCCTGATTCTCCCTCTTTAAGCACAGTCTCCATCCTGGATTGTTGTAAGGCTTCCAGCTGCTTTTCTCCTCCAGTCTCTCAGCTGCATTCTGGCTGACCTTGGACTGGCACATCCTCTGTTCCAGAGGCTTCCATGGTTCCCCCAGGCCTATGGACTTCAGTCAGACTCTTCAGCCTGGTGTTTCAACCCTCCTCAATTTACCCCCACTGCCTTCCCCACCCTTTCCCCAAGTCCTTCCTCCTTGGGCCATGCATACCTGGCAGCCCTTATAGCCACCGTGGGTCTCCCTCTGTTCAGCAGGGCACACGGGTATGCGACTCTCCCGGGGTCTAGGGTTTGGGCTGGTCTTGATTCCCGCTTACCTCTGCTTGAACCCTGGTTGCATCCAAGGATCCATGCTTTCCCTGACTGGTGTGCACTTGCGGGACTTCTCCGAGCTGCTGGGATGGGAAGGAGGAATGGGATACCCCCTCCGTGCTAGGCAATGGAGATTTCTAGGCTCCTTCAGAGAGCCCAAGCAGGACTTTGGTCATGGCTATACTTCATTGATATCTGTCTCTCTAGAAAGGGTCTTCTCCTACTAGGAAAAGCAGTTCATAAACCAAGGCACCTACCTCAGCCAGAAGTTTCTAGTGGGGTCACAGCAAGACAGGTGCAGTGTGACTCCTGGGGGGAGGCTGGATGGGAGGAGAGGTCGAGCTCTTAGAAAAATGGTGGAGACGAAGGCCCCCACTAAGAGCAGTCAATGGTCCTTTAACAAGTGCCCCCCAGAGGTTGGGACTCAACTCCTGGGGGGGGTGGATCTATAGAGCCCTAAGAAGCCCTCCCTTTCCCTTTGGTCAAAGACAAGAAAAAAGGAAAGGGCTCCTGGCTTATTACTTTGCAAGGTTCCACTTGCCTTTCTCATCTGTCTCCCCGTCCTCAGAAATAAGCCCTGGGGACCTTCTCTTGTAAAGGGATGCTGAGGGGGCACCGGAAGCAAAGTGCTGGTCTTTGGATGCCCTGAGAGTTCCTGCACGGCGGTCCCCAGTGCACTTGTTTCCACACTGACGAGCTCCAGTGTGCGTTCGTGCAGTGAGCAGGCACACACGGTGTGCTCTCCCCGAGCTGCTGGCCGGTGATGTGGAGCCAGGCAGAGAGCCTCTGCTCATGTGAAACTTCGAGTCCCCTATCCATTTGCCGCACATGGAGTGTACTGCAGGCTGGCATTCGGGCCACCCGTCCTGCCACTCTGCCAGAGTCCCCTCTTGTCTCCATCAGGCACCACCAGCTCTCGCTCTTCTTGCCTCCACCTGCTTGGCCAGCTCCTGACCTGGCTCAGCTTCAGACCCGGGCCCTGTCCTCCCCTGGGTTTTGGCAGCACCAGTAGCCAGACCAGTTGCCCAGGGTGGGGTGACATTCCTGGTAGCACCACAGGGGATCCGCCCGCAGCTGCTTTCACTTGCTCCCAGGAGGGCCCCACGGCATCCCCGAGTCCCAGGGGAATGACTCACGCATCCCAGGGGGGAACCTTCTTAGGCCACCAGCAGGAGAGAACCTGTCATGAGCCCGGGGCTGCCCTCAGGGTTGGCCACGTCTGGGACTTCTGCTCTGTTCCCTCGCTGACATCTTCTGGTTCCCACGTGACCCCCTCAGTGTGCCTCTGTGTGTCACACTCGCTATGTTTTCTGTATCATTAACACTTGGGACTGAGGACCCACAACAGATATTTGTTGACGGAGTGATGAAGACATTTGGGAAGGGCTCCTTGGAAGAATAAACGTTTAAGCTGGGTCTTAAAAGAGGGGTAGGAGAGCTGGGACAGGCCATTCCAAAAAAAGGCACAGTGTGGATGAAGACTTGGGGTTGTGAAGGAGAGACCTAGGGTATAGGGTCTGGTGAGGGGCTCCTGGCCACAGAAGAAAGCAACGTGGAAGTGAAGCAGCAGGTGAGTCTGCCAGTTAAGCGAGGACAAGATGGGCATCTGAGGAGCTCTGAGGGATGTGAGAGGATGTGGACTTCAACCCCGTAGAGGTCTGTGGCGATTTCTGAGGGAGAGAATGATACCGTTATTTGCTTATTTTTTAGGTCAGTTACAGTGGGTGAGGGTAGAACACGGACTCAAGGGGAGAATGATCCACAAAGGAGAATGTTCAGAATATTTAGAAGGTTCCCGTGATAACCTCTTTAAAAGTATACATTTACTGAAGCTCCAAAGAGTGATAAGGGACCAGCTAACCTAAAAACACACCGGGATGGGGAGAACAATGGATTTTCAAATTATTCTGTTATTTGCATAGAATCAAAGAGGCTACCTTCCCAGAAGGACCCACCTGTAATTCTAGTGGTAATCCTCCTGGGTATTGAACCCGACTTTTCTTTTTGCTGTATAGAAATAATTTGATTTTTTCGTGCTTTGTCCGTGGAGCCATCAGAATATCATTATTCAGGAAAAAACTTAGTTCTCGTAGCCTTGTTTATCAGATGGCACATCATTTGCTTTCCTGGGTAAATGAAACACCTGATTTTTGTGAGACAAAGCTCTATACAATATTTGTCACACAATTATGTGGACACATTTAGCATACCTTCCAGGGGAAAAAAAAAAGACCTTAGGGGCTCCAAAGCTTGCTAGGCATATTTATGTACATTAGAGGTAGCTTGCTTTCCCCAGATCCCTTATCTGTTTTGAAGTCAGTGGATGTTAGAAGGGAAGTCTCTAAGGTCTGTGTTTATTGTTGGTATCTGATGGAAGGCATTTTCAATCAAGTTAAAGGACACGGAAAACATGTACACCCAAGCCCTGAGCATACGTGCACCTGCACACACGCACGTGTGCATTCACACTGTACCCATGTACATGCACACATGCATGCGCACGCGTACACACACACACACACACACACACAGAGCGTTGCCTAGAACTAACACATCCAGTGGATAATCTGACCTCCAGAGGATTATTGCTGGAAAGGATTTTGTTTTTGGTTTTTCCCTGGAAAGAATTTTCAAATCATCTGGGCCATTCCTCATGTCATAGATAAGGTAACTCACGGCAGCCCAGAGATGGTAAGAGGCTTGTCTCCCATAATTCAGCAAAGAAAAGGCATAGGGGAACTAAGCCCATTGCAGCAAGCACCCAACCAAGATAATTTTCTTATAGAAAAATGTTTCTTCCAAGTTGTGTTGTCTTCTGCGGGGTTCCAATCCAGCCAGGAAAACCCACTTTAGGCAATGTTGACAGCATCCCCATTCTTGTTTAATAAAAGGAACATCACCAGACACATCACCAGAGTTGGTCTTTATACAGACCGGATTCCATTCCAACCACCTCGTTCTCTGAGGTCGGCAAAACTTGTGGATTAAAACTGCCCCGGAGAATGGTATCGCTCCGTGCCTGGCAGATGACTGTGATTTCCTGGAGTCTGGTCCTCTTAGGGTCTGTTCCCATTGGGCCCTTAAAAACAGCTCGTGTCCTTCTTCCTTCTCAGATAGACATGGGAAGGCATCTGCATCCTCTGTTGGTGCTTACCCAACAAGACTTCACTGAACACCTGCCATGCGTGAGCTCACCTGGGGTGAACAAGGGAATGGATGCCGAGGAGGACAGTGTGGGCTCAGCACGCTGTAGCCACTCACCGAGAAATGTTACAATTCCCTGCAAATCTGGGAATGCCTCTTATCATTCATTCATCCCTCTATTGATTATTTTACTAAACTACCAGCATGTCAGTAAGGGGTATCTCTTGCACTAAAATGCAATGTTTCATTTGCTCATATGCCAGCCATAAGGCCATGCTTTGCCATCTTTATGAGTATTGCTTAATTATTATAATATTTGGGTATAAACATCTATTGAACTTCTGTTATATTGCAGACAAATGATCCCAGAGGTGCCTTTCCCTATGTAATATCGTCTTGTGTCGCCCACAGTCTGGGGAGACGGTCATTCGCGCTCCTGCCGTTTGCACAGCTCAGAGTTCCTGCACGTAGTTTGCTCCGAGTTACACAGGCAAGAACTGGCAGAGCCGTGAGTCATTCATTGTTCTGTACTCTGCGGCCTGAGAAGGTGTCCTGGAAGTGGGTGACCTTTGAGTTGGGCCAGGAAGGATACAGAAAAGTCGAGGAAAGAGGATGGAGCCTGCTAGAAGAGAGAGAAGGAAGACTTGCAGACACAGACAAGGAGAAAAGTTTGCCTACCCCGGCTATCTGTTGCACACGACAGAATGCAGCTCAGGCTGATTGGAGTTAAAAGAGAAAGAAGAGCCCAGCGCAGAAGCTACGCTGACTGGCTCACGGAGAAGGCCACCCTGAAGGTACTAATTGGGACTGCAGGGCTCTTGGTCCAGCGAGAGGCATCATAGACCAAGAGGGGCTGGTCTCCACGCTGCCATGGCAGAGAGCCCGAGCTCAGAAAGAGTGGGGCACCATCTGTGGGGCCATCCTGTGTGCATGGCAGATCAGAGCCCCTTATATTACCTGACTGCCCTCTGGCCAAGGCCTGTTTCAGGATGGGGGACGGGGGACACTGGCCCAGCTCTGCGGCTTCAGGCAATGGGAGACCTTACCCTCTGAAGGTTTGAAACCGTCTCTGACATGGGAAGCTGGGGCTGATGTGAGTCTCAAAGGAAATGTAGGGAATGTATTCCAGGAGGAGGGGCCTGGATGGGCAGGGCATTTCGGGTAGACTGAGGCCCATGCCCACGGTGTGGGGGAGGGGTTGAGAAACAGTGTTGCACAGTGGTTGAGCAGGATAGTTCTATCTCTCATTTCCTGTGATAGCCTCTTTGTGCCTCACTTTTCTGTATTGGCACAATGAGGCTAACAGGGATATTTGCCGATAGGGTAGTTGTCAGGTTAAGTCAAGGATGTCTAAAATGGTGAGAAGTGTGCCAGTGATCCAGAAGGTTCTCGACAAGTGTTACCTGTTATCCAATGCTGTGTTGAGTGTTGTTGCCATCATGGCCAGAAGATGGGCTGCGTATGCGGGCCCGTGGGTTTGGGTGCATGCTCAGAGCCAAGGGTGCGGACTGGCCCCGTGGGCCTCTAGGCTCTGAGGTGTGGAGAAGCCACTGGGTCTTTACCAGCAGGGGATAGACATGAGCACATCTGTGCTTTGGAAAGTTCTCCGTGGTGAAGGTCTGGGAGGACTGGAAGGGGGGCATACTTAGAGGTGGGGAGACACTGAGGAAGCCTGTGGCAGGGAGACTGGGGAGCGGGGCCCGTTCGGGAGATGGCCCAGGCATAGAGCTCACTGGGCTTGAACCTTGATTGGATGAGTGGAATGGAGCGGGAAGAGCCAGCTTCCTTATAGAACCACAGTTGCTCAGACTCAGGGTCCATCCACTAGGGGAGTAGGGGATCGAGTTCAGGGCAATGGCAGGGGGTTGGTTAGGGGATTGATGGGGTGACCTGGGGAAGGACCATAACTTTAATTAAGGGATCCACTCCATATGAGCAGCTCTCCAGGAAGCAAAGTTTGACAGGCAGATAGCGCTAGGGTGCAAACAGGGAGTTTAGTGGGGAGGCTTACTGCTAGAGAAGGACATGAGCCATCCGGAAGTATTTCAGACCCCATGAGAGCATTTATGTTCTGAGTCTCATCTGGGAGCAATTTTGCTCCCCAGGGGGCATTTGGCAATGTCTGGAGACATTTGTGGTCGTCATGACTGGTGGGTACGATAGGCATCTAGTAAGTAAGGGCCAGGAATATGCTGCGAAACATGGCGCCATCCACAGGACAGCCTCCACAGCAGAGACATAGCGGGCCCCAGAGGTCAGCAGCAGTGCCCAGGTTGCAGGTCCCGGTGCAGAGAGAAAAAAGAAGAGCTCCAAAGCTGGAAGCCAGAGGGACACCCACATTTTTGGAGCCCGGGGAGCTTGACTGTCTCCCCGGCTCAGAGAGCTTCTGTGCTACCCTGGACGGTCAGTTGCCCTCCAGGCTGTGATCATTACAAACGGTGATCATTACAGTTCTTATGATTTGCCTTGAGCAAGGCAGCCAGAAGCTTTCTCTCTAACCTGGGTGGGGAGAAAAGGCCCCCCGAATCAGAAGGTGGGTCTGCCTTCGGTGCCGACTCACCCCACAGCCTGCTGGGCCCTCCTGCATGTCTGCTGCCTCCAGCTAGGGTCAAGCTGGCTGTGCCCTCCCCCCTCCCCGCTCCTCTTTCTCCTGCTCGCTGCACAGGCATGTCCCCATTCCATGACCTTTGGTGCCTTTTCTCTGTCCACGCCCCAATTTATTGCCAATCTCATAAAAAGCCAAACTTGGGAGAGAGAAGATTGAGTTTGCTTCTCACAGCAAAATTTGATTTAGGGCCAAGAAGGTGGCAATTGCTGCAAAGCGGAGATCGGCTATTTCGGGAGTGCTGTGAATGATTTTTTTCATCTCTGAATGACCTTACATATATTCTGTCTCCTGCCCGTCCCCGTGTTGGGATTGATGGGGGAGGGGGGTGCTGGGACTGGGCTCCCATGGGCCCCTGCTCCTGCTCCCAATAAATCTGTCTGATGGGCAGAAGCAGCACGGGCACCTGGTGGAATGGATGGCCGGAGGGGCTCGTGGTTTAGCACGGGGGGTGTGGGTGGATTCCGGGGCGCACAGCAGCCTCTGTGGTCACCAGAGCATCTGACTTGATCCCATGGGGCTGTCCACTGTCACTAAAGCTTCTGCCTGCTGGAGGGAGGGGATCTGGCACATTCGTCAAGCAGTCGTTGAGTACATCAGGGGGTTGCCTCCATTTCTCTCCCTGGCCTCGGGCATTGTTGGTCACCACCCTTGTCAACTCCCCAGCCCTTCCCCCGTGCTGCCACCGTCCCTGCTCCAGGATGACAGAAGGTGCACCTGTCCTGGGTCAGGAGTTTGAAGACTTGGGTTTGGATCTCCTCCACCCCTTGGCAGAGTGGGCCACCTTGAGCAGATTTCTCCTATTCTCTGAAGCCTCAACGTTCAAATCTGTAAAATGGGAGTAACACTGGTATTACAGTTTAACCCATCTTCTGGGATTATCAAGAGGAACACAAGAATGTGGGCTATGGAATCAGGGGACTCACATTTCGTTCCTAGCTCCCCTCTGGCTTAGTTCGGGGATGTTGGGGATGTTCTCTTGGCCTCATCGTCTCCATCTTTGATGAAAGAGTGAGTGAAAAAGGGGGTTTGTGGTTCATAAATACTTTGAGGAGGGCCCCCCAGGAGTCCCGCTTGGCACCATTGGGGCTGACTTATCCCATCTGCCACAACCAGGGGACCATGCCTTGACTACTACTTGATATCTTCCTGGACTACTAGGCTACAGCCCCAAATTTGCAGGGCAGGTCTTCTAGAAGGCACTGAGGAAGGTACTTCCTCAAATCAAAGTACCTTGAGGTACTTCATCAAAATGGAAATCATTGTCCTTTACTTACAAGAATGTGCCCAAAGGTGTCCTTGCCTGTGTCCTGGACCCCTGGCCATCCCTGTACTCCCCAACCTGCTGCCTTTCTTTATCTCATCCCAGTTTCGCACCCCCTTCTGCTGGCTTCTACCTGCAAGAGGGGACCCAGTGACACCTGTGGAAAGGCAAGGGGCAGAGGGGGGTTGGTGGTAGTTCTTTTCACGCCTGACTTGGTGACTACAAAAACATGGCTGAAAATGGAATGTTTGGTTTTTAGACTAAGTCAGAATGTCCCTGTCAACATGGTGGTGTCGAAACACGGGGCCCGGAACTGTCACGGCATTGGAGACCTGGAGGACCGGCAAGGGTGCAGGTGTCACGCTGGCAGAAGTCTGGCTGTGTCTCACACTCAGAAGCTGGCTCCCTGGGAGCCAGGCAGGACGCAGACTCCTGGAGGCCGGCTCCCCTGGCCACCCGCAAGAGAACAGTGGATGAGGTAGTCCCCTCGAGGAAGGCTGTGCTGGGGTGGCTGTCCCCGTTCCCTTCCAGGTGAGCCCACAGGATCAGAGGGAAGCTCAGATTCTAGGGCCCTAGGGAGCTTCTCCAGGGACGTTTCCTTAAAGTACATGGGCCAGAGAAACCTAGAAAGGGACCGGTCCTCCTCCCTCTTACTACGAAACAGGAGGCAAAGGGAGAGGCTGAAGGACCTTTTCAGAGCCACAGAGCCAGTGAGGGGCCGAGGCAGGTGCGCCCCAAGTCCTCCGTGCCCGTCGCTTCTCACCACAGCATAGCTTTGCCCACCGAGAGGGGATTTTCCTTCTTGGTGAACCCCAAATACGTCAACTTTCACATTAGAGGGGGAAAAAAAAATTCCCTCAATTCTGTGGATCTTTACGTACGGACAGGGCAAAATAGGGCGCGGTGTATGAAGAGGGGGGGCAAGGAGGAGATAGCATTTGGGGAGCGCTGCTTGCGCGTCGGGAACTCTATGGGGCATTCCCACGGTTTCTGATGGGATCCTAGTAACAAACGCTTGAGGCGTCTGTTCTTGGTCCTGTTACTGAGGGAGAAATAAAGCTTCCAAGGGTCCGTTTCTTGCCCAGGGTTCCTCAGAAGGTGAGACCAGAGCTGGTCTGTTGCTTCCTATAGCTGGAGTTAAGGTCTGTCCTCTCCATCTTCCAGGCTTAGGAATTCCCTCCTCCCAGTCTCTGCCGGTCTCCTCCTCTCCCTTCTTCCTTCCTTCCCTTTCTCTTTCTTTTTCTCTCTTTCTGCCTTTCTTCCTTTCTCTTGCCATAGCCGATGAGCAGGCACTGTCCTGGGCACTGGGATGTAGCAATGAGCCAAAGAAGGATTACAACCCTTCTGTTTGTGGAACTCAGATTTTAGTGGGGTCGGGGGTATAGGGTGAGAGGTGGAGGGATGGACAACAAATGGAAGAAGGGGTGGGGGTCTTGAGCTGGCTCAAATCCCACCACTTAGACCTCCCCAACTGGCCGTTTCCTAGAGGGTAACCTAAGAACATCTCCAGCTGGGGGTCCGTGCTCTGGGGGAGGAAGAAGCGGAGGGCGGCTTAGGAGGCACAGGGTCAGAGGGGCTGCTGCTCCTGTGCTGGGCTGTGCTGCATGCAAGGGGCCCTTCCGGCATGTTCATCTGAATGCTCACGCCTGCGTCTCCGTGCAGGCACTGAGTTTGGAGGCAGACGGCCCAGCACCTCCTTAGGTCCTGGGGCTCCCCGTGCTCCCGTCTCCTCCAGCTCAGTCCCTCCGTCCGTCAGGCCCGGGGCTCCTAGAACACAGTCTGCTCTGTCTGCCAGGGCAGCTGGCCCTCGAGGAAGCCGCCCTCCATGCCATTGTCTGCGGGCCCTTCAGGCCCAGCTGGAGCGTCAGCCCCTCAGAAGCGCCTTCCCGAACCTTGCCCTCCTCCCAGACAGTTTTAATTGCTCCCTCCTCTGCACTCACACGCCACTTTATTATAGCACTTAGAACTGCTCTTCTCTTTAGAAGACGCTGTGATTTATTCATGGGCCTTATTAATGGGCCTCTTCCCTGTGGCTGGTGGGCAGCGCCGCTCACGACAGGCTGCAGGGGTGCGTGAGGGAAGGAAGAGAAGCCCAAGGCCGGGGGCTGTAGGGAAGGAGGCTTGGGCGAGGTGGGGCCTTGGGCAGAGGGTCCGCGGAAGCGGGTCTCCAGGGCAGGGGGATGGCCCAGGACCCGGGAGAGGGAGGCCCAGGCCACCGGCATCCTGCGTCCCCCCACAAGCTGTCCGGCTCCACTTCCTGTCTTCCAGCAGCACCGGCCTCGCTTCTCCTACTGCCTTGGAGGCTCTTGTCCTCTTCACTCCCTCCCTGCCTCCTCTCCGAGCTAGCCCTAGGCTCCCGCCAGGAGTGCCTCCCCCCACTCTGCCCCATTTGACTCTTCTCACTGCCTCCATCCCGCTGGGCTGGGCCCGGGGCCTGATGCATAGGCCAGGTGGGTGGCTTCTGGTTCAGACTGCCCCCCTCTGTTTGGGTTCTAGCTGTGACCTTGGGCACATGGGTTTTCTTTTCTGTCCTTCCTCATCCTTTTCTCTGCGAAGTGGGGCTAGTAACTGTCCTGACCCTGTTGGGGACAGGTGTGGGAAGCCTTGTCAGAGATGACACATGCAGAGTGCCAGCCCAGGGTAGGCATGTAATGAGTTTCCTCATTTGATTGTCTCTTTCCCTTCAGGAGAGGGGCCCTCCTGGCCCTGTTCTCTGCCACAGGCCAGCCCTTTCTGATGGAGCGGAGGGTCAGGTTTGGGGGGGTGGCCGGGGTCCCTATGGGACAGAGCCTGGGGGCCCAGAGCACAGGCTTCAGTGCAGGGAAGAGGCCGGCCCCTTGTTTCTGGGAGATGAGGACCCATCTACCCTTTGCACGTGTTGACGAGTGACTCTCTGCCCCTCCGGGAACAAGGTTGCCAAAGAAACCAGAGGTGCCCAGAGCCCACACTTGGCCTCATGCTGAAACGCCTGTCTCTGCAAGATTATACATTCTGGGCCACATCCCTCCCATCGACACTTCCTCCCTTACTTTACTCCTTTTCTTACTCCTCCATCATAAAAATCTCCAGAAACAGGTTTTGTTCAAAGTGAATGAGGCAATAAATTCTCTGTTTCTGACAGGCCGACAAGAAAGATAAATTCTGTAATGGGAGATGCAGCCCTGCTCTCTTGCCCTGTGGAGCTCTGCCGATGTTAATGTCTGTCCAGGGAAGAGGGGACTGTGTGGGGGGAAAAGAGGCGCCAGGAGGCCCCTAGGTCCGTCTGGGGAGCCTGAGTTCAGGTGGGTGAATACTCAGTCCAGGTGGGATCCCAGTCATCTGTCAGGCTGCTCGTGATCTGGGGCAGTTTTCCTGATGTATCTGTTTGGTTGATTGACAAACTAGGTGGAATGAGTCCCGTTCATTCATTCATTCATTCACTCACTCACTCACTCATTCATTCACTCATTCATCCATTCATTCATGCCATTTCCTACCTAACTCGTTCACAGAGCAGGGATACTTAATTCCCTCCAAGTATCGCCTTCTTCAAGGAGCCTTTCCACCAAGGACTGAAAATATTTGCAATTCAAGTCATCGCAAAAGATTGATTTCCCTGGTAAATAAAGAGCTCCTACCAATCATTAAGAAAAATAAACAACCCCCTAGGAATCTGGGCAAAAGATATAAACTAACAGCTCACAAAAAGGTAGTTGGAAGGGCTCTACACCCAACAACATGAAAGAAGGCTGACTCTCTCTCTGGGATGAGGAAGGTCAGACGGAAGTGTCCCTGATATGCGACTCCCGCATCATCCCCAGGCTCTTCAGGACCCTGTTCATCAGGGCATGGGCCAGGCACCTGCTGTCGGTTGGTGGGCACAGTGCACAATGGTACAAACCCATGGTGGAGATCGATCTGACCCCCTTGTGGGGGGACACGTGGTAGTACCTAAATACTGCCCCTACTGAGGGAATCTGCTCCTGAAAGTCTAGTTCCCCTCTACTGAGGCAGGGTGGTTTACTGAAGTGCTTTCTGTGTCATCAAAGATTGGAAACAACTGAAATGCCCCTCACCAGGGAGTTGGCTAAACAATTTTTGGCAGATTTGCACAAGCGAATACTCTGCACTCATTTACAAAAAGGTAGTAGGGAGGACTTTTCTGAGCTCACATAAACTGAGCTCCAAGATACATATTTAAGCGAATGGGGCAAGGCATTCAATGGGATTTAATGCAAATTATGTTGCTATTTGTATAAAAGTGAAGAAAAAGAATGTATATACGTCTTCACTTTTATACAAACGGTAGCTTGATTCGAATTACATTCAGTATGGTCTCCGTAACGCCGCGCATGTTGGACACATGCACGCTTCTGTACATCTCTCTTCTATACATCATCGTCTCTGTACTTCTCTCTGGGTGAGGTCAAAGACCCGTAAACAGTGGCTGCTTCTGGGGAGCAGAGCCAAGAACTGGGAGGCTGGGGATTTCGGGAGGAGGGAGCCTTTTCCCTATATAGTCTTTGTGTCTTTTGGAGTTTCAATACCGTGAATGCATTTCCTATTCAAAAGAAAATAACTTCCATTAGCGTTTTTAAACAGAGATAAAGGAGTCTTCCCCGACTCTGTTAGCCCAGGTTGAGGTCTGAGAATAGGTAAGGTGAGGAGTGTTTGAAGGACCTGCAGGGGCAGGTGTCTGGAGAAATCATGGCACAGTCTGGGGATCATGCAGCTGGGCGTGAGTGGGACATGGTTTTGGGGAGTCTCGGTAAGAGGGCCATGATGAGACGCACAGGGGATGGTTGGAGTCGGAATGCCATGTCAAGTTAAAGAGCTTGGATTTGGTTGCAATGAGGGGCTCTCGAGGTTCTTAAACAGGGGCAGGACACGGTCACTTTGTACTTGGGAAAGGCCCTTCTGGAGACCGTATGGAGAGTGGCCTGGGGAGTTTGCGTGCCTGAGCCCCCACCATGCCTTTCAGCATTTTCTATTCCGTCTAAAGTAATGCTAACAGGCAGGTGGAATTCATTCTGTTGTACATGGGGAAACTGAGGCTCCAGGATAGTTGAGTCACTAGGCTAAGGCCTCACAGCTTAGAATCGGGACTTGAACTCGGGACTACGTGTCTCTGGAATCTGAGATTGGCGCACAGCTCTGTGTGCTCTGCTGCTCGTGGGTCTGCGAGAATCATGACTGCTGTGGCCAGGGTCAGGTCCTTGAGCTTCATGTATGTGACCAATTAAGTCAACGGCAGCAACCGCAAAATCTTCCCAGCAAGCTCTCAGCAGCTAAGGGTGCCTCTCCCACTGGACCGAACTCACAGGCTGCGTTTGTCTCTGATCTTATCCACTAGAAAGAGAAGAAGCCAATTTCTTTATGGCTTGCTTTCCTCTTGTAAGAACCTGGGCAGAGGCCAGAGGCAGACTTCTCATAGGTGGCCACAGAAAAGGATAGAAGGAGGTTTCCATTCAGTGAGGTCTGGGTGAGAGGCATTCGGCTCCAGTAAAGCCGAGCCTTCTAGATTTCCTAATCATTTGATTTGTGTTTTCCTGCCATTTCTTTGCTTGCGTTTTCCTGTGACTCCCATTTTTATAAATGTGAACACCGAGACTCAGAGAGGGAACGACTCATCTGAGGCCATCTGGTTTTTCAATGGTAGCATCAGGTCTTAAACTCTCGTCTTGGGATTCCAGATCTTTCTCCCACAGGATGCTTCTTTTTCTATTAATATGGCTTTATTTGATTTCTCCTGCAACAAACCCATAAATGGTTTGTGATTTCTTTGACAGACATTCAGGAAGGAGAAATCCTAGTCCTCCCTGTTGCAAAGCTGGTATTTTCACTATTTGTTTGTGTCCAGGGGTCAGGTCTATCAGACGTTGAGCCCCGGGGCCGGATGGGTGCCCACTGGAGGCTGGACCCAGGAGCTGGGGTGAGACAATGGGCAGCTCAAGAAAAAGGCACCGCTGGGCCTCTGCTGCGAAGACCACCACTGGCTAGTTTAATTAAGAGCTGGGGGAGGGGTGCTCTGGGGAGAAGAAGGGTGCATTGTGTCCAGGGAGCTGATGAGGTCAGCCGAGGAGGGCTGGGAGGGGCCTGGGAACGGGAGGACACTTGCCCACCTCCTCCGGGATGGCGCAGGACCCCAGCCGGAGCAGGTCTGCGCAGGACGCTGTTGGGGATGCACTGCAGTGGGACCCGCCTCTAGATGCCTGCTTCCTCGGATGGGGACCCTCCTGGGCCACGAACGGAAGGTCTCCAAGCTCTCTCCAGGCTCCCTGGGGCTCCCTTCTGACTTTCCCCAAAGCCTAACCCCAGGGTTCCCGTCTCAGGTTGTCCACTTACACCATCTCTGACTTTGGGTAAGTCCCGGCAGCCTTGATTTTCTCATATGCAAAATGGGAGTAAGTCGTCCTTGCTCTTGCTCTTGGCCCAGCATTCTGGGGTGAACGAACTGCATAAGCAGATGAGACGCAGCATAGGAATCGTAAATCACTGGGTAAATGCGTGTAGCAGCGCTGAGGCTAACACAAGCCCCCGCCGTCAATGCACCTTCACCACCCCAGCCGGACCGTGACCACCCTCTGCCTTCCTTTCCTATGATATTAATAGAATCATCTTGATTTTATTTAACTTTTCAACTGAAAATACTTTATTATTTTTCTAATTCTACCAATAATACAGGGTCACTGTAAAACGTTCAGGAAAAAGTTTTAAAGAAAAATAATCAAGGTTTCCACCTTCGACATTGTCGCCGGGTGATCCGGGGGAAGCCATTTCTCTTCTCGGGGTCTGATTTCCCCACGTAGCCACTAGATCAGAGACGACAAGTGTGCGCTGCCCTTACTCCGTCCAGCGCTGGTGCCAGACCTCACTCAGGGATCACTAATGGTGATGGCATCTCTGACATCTTGGGCAGGAGGGACCCAGGGTTCAGGCCCTGGAGAAAAGCTTGGAGACTCCCTCAAGCAGTCCCAGCCCCAAAGGGAGTTTCCTCTTATCTGGTTCAAGCATCTTAAGCATGATGCGGCAGCTAATGGCTTCCACTGGGGAGTTCCCTAATAATTTCCAAGAAATTAAAAAAAAAATGAATCTTGCAAAGTCAATGGAATGCAAGCGAGTGACTTAATAAATTCACACCCACACACATGCCTGTGCTCCCTCTTCATCTCAACATGAAACTGGGTGGGGTAAAATATTTTTGAAGCTCGAGCTTCCAGAGAACATGAAGCGTGGGGAAGATTGCCGACAGTAGTGGGGACCAGCTCTGGACAGGCGCTGTGTGTTCCTCACTTCCTTGCAGCGGGGATTATTATCCTCCCCCATGTTACAAAGGAGGGAATTCAGACCCAGAGAACAGGAAAGAAGCCGGTTGTCCAAGGTCACCTGGCTTGTAAGTGATGAAGCGGGGACCCTGACCAGCTTCTGAAGCTCCCCGCCCCCACTTTTCTGGGGGAAACCACACAACATGCTGAGTGAAAGTCTCCATAAGCTGGACTGTTTCCAGGAGTGAAGGGGGAAGTGTTTCCTCATTGCTGACGTCAGGAAAAGCATCATCGGAGTGTTACCCACCACGGGTCTCCCCTGAGTTGGACGGGACTCCTTTGCCTCTTTGCCATGCTTACAGCTAGAGATGTAAGAAACGGGCAGTGCGAGAAGCCGGGAGAATGGGTTCTGGTCTAGCTAGCGAGCAGTTCTGCCTCCTCTCCGGACCGATGTCCCGTCGTGAAACCGTGATGGGACCCTATTTGCAGCCCTCGCACTGTGGTTAACACAATTTCCAGAGCCAGCCTGCTTGGGTTCTTTCCTCAATTTTGCCACATATTAGTTGTGTAACCTTGAACTTCTCTGTGCCTCAGTTTCTTCATCAGTCAAATGAGAGTAAGACTCTCCTCTACCCCGCATGGTTGCTGAGAGATCAAATGAGTTAATCTACAGGAAGTAACTGCAACAGTTCTAGTTCGCAGGAAGCCTTCATTAGGTCCTAGTTAAGACAGAATCCTGAATCTGCAGGCTTGACCCCAGGCAAAGAGAAGTGAGGGGTGACTTGGCATGGGGGGGCCCTTTCTGATTTCTCCATGGCACACCCAGCTGGGGTAGTGCCTTTACTCTGGGGGTCTTGTCAAAAAAGCTACAGAGCTTCATTCTCGTATTTGGCTGAAGTTCGATGATATCACCTCCTCCTCCAGGAAGCCCTCCTGGATAAGTGGGCTGGTCTGCTCACCCTCCCTGCTGAGGGCTCCCAGCCCCTGCTGCTGATGCCACCCTTTGGCCTCAGACAAAGCGGGCACCAGCAGAGGTAGCCCTGGGGCCTGGGCCGGCTCGGTGGCTTTCATGAATCTTGAGCTCCCGGGAGCCCGAGCTGGGCTGGTCTGCTTTGAATGCTATTTGCATTGCAATAGGCAAGCCTAGCCTTCAATACAGGCCCCTTCTCTTTTGACAGAACAGCCTCACAATTGCCTATTGACCGGGCACCTGTTCCTGCCCCAGACATTATGCAAATGCCGGCCAGGAGCGAAGCCGCCAGCCCCCCGGGCCATTGTGCATTGAACCCTGATGGCGCCCTGCCAGCTCCCAGCGGCCTTTGTTTCCCGGCTGCGCTGAGCCGCCCCCCCCTCCCCCGCCCCCTGCCCGCCTGAGGTGCCCCGCCGAGGAGCCACCCGCTGACAGCTACTTGGGTCCTTGCACCTGAAGAAAGACCCCATGAGCTGGAGTCTGGCCCATGCTGAGCCCAGGCTAGGGGCCCCCTGAGGCAGCCAGGGACCAGCCGGGGCCCTTCACATCCCTGGGGACCGCCGAGAGGGGCCTGGCAGGCGAGGAGGGGGCAACCCCAATCGTGCCATCTGGGGGAGGGGGATTATAATAATCACTTTCACATCTGCTGAGGGCCTTCCAGTTTGCAAAACCCTCTTATGGCCGTTCTCCCTGCAAGGCACACCTGCCCCTTCAGGAGGTGGGCAGGACAGGGGGATTGTGTGCCTTTCACAGGGGAGGGGACTCAGGCCCCCTGGGAGGAGCTGGCTGATACCACACAGAGAGTCAGGGACAGAGGGGGACCCAGGGCCATGGTGCCTACCTCCAGGCCTCTGGGCACGAGGCTTCTCTTGTTTCCTTCCTCTTGTCCCCCTGTCCTTGTTCACGGCTGAGTCTCCCCTGGGCCACCATGGAATGACGGGCAGCCCACCTCCTCCTTTGGGTTCTTCATCCTCTTCTCTTTACGTCACCCCAGAAAGCTGGGTCCCGGGACCAGCAGCATCAGCATCACCTGGGGCCTGTTAGAAATGCCAGTTTCTGGGCCTTGCCCGGACCTGCTGAGTCAGAAGCTCGGGAGTGGGTCTGGGTTTTAAAGATCCCCTGTGGGTTCTGAAGCCCAGGCAAGGGGGGAGTACCAGTGACCCAGACGGCCATTTCCACTTCCTTCTCTACCCAGGCCCTGGCTGTCACTCCTTCCCTCCAGAGTGCGGCCCCCTCCCCCTGCCGCCACCCCCTCTTGTCTTCGGGGCTCCTGTTGTCAGGTGCAGGGAACCTTACTCTACACCTGGCTGGTCCCAGGCTCCGGGCACCCAAAGGAGGGAGGCGCAGCTTCAAGAACCTCAGTGTGGGGAGGGCACAGCCGGTGGTGTGCTTCTGTGTTTGAAGGCAGAGTGCTGGTGCTTTGGGAGAGGTCAGGGGTGGGGGTGGTGGAGGGGTGCTGGTGTAGACCAGGACTGCAGGGACCAGGATGGCAGGGGAGGCCCATGCGAGATGCATACTGCTGGCAAGGAACCCCTGGGGTGGCATGGGAGGGAGGGGGAGGAGAAGTGATGCTGGCGTCACTCAAGTGGCCCAGATGTCCCATCGCTTCTCCTTGAGCTCCCATCCGACACCACTCGTGGCTACTGCGCATCCAGAAGGAGGCTGGTGCCCCAGGAGGCAGGATGGGTGGGGACCGCTGAGACATTCTGGAGGCGACCGTGGGGGTGCCCGAAGGCTGTTCTAGTTGGGGGTGCTTTGCAGAGGCTGCTCAAGAATGGACCCACAGAGGCATCCACAGTGGCAACAACGGATGTCCTCGGGAGGGTCGAACGCCGGATCCCATCGCACCCCTTATGCCCAGCCCAGCCATGTCTGCCCCATTTCCTTGCCTTGGAGGAGCCACAAGGATAGGGTACAGGAGCAGCAGCAGCGTGAGCACCAGTGGGACCCTGAGCACCATCCAAGCTGCCCGCACCGGCCCTTGGGCCCCAGCAATCTTTCACCCAATGCCAGAGTGCTTTAAAGACTTTGGCCAAGGCAGGGAAACCTGATCTCATGAGAGGCCCGGGGAAGGCAGAGCCAAGTGTTGGTCTGGTCTCACAATTTGTCTTCCTCAAGGCTGTCAGAGTGGTCTTTGCTTAAAAGATAAATGTAAAAGAAAAGTAAATACAGTCAGCCCTCCTCATACTGCATTCCTTAGTGCGGCATTCAAGGCCCCTTTAGGGTGTGGGCACTGCCGATCCCACCCGTTCCTTGGAGCTCACCACACCGTCATCCTATTACCCCTTTGAGGATCTGCCACGTGGGGTCATTTCAACACTTCTTCCTTCTGAGTCCGTAGGACTAATTCTACACACGCTTCCCGACTCCTCAAATGTCTCCACCATTGGGAAGTCTTTCTAATCCGTCCCTCTACTCAAGAAACATTTATTAAGCTCCCACTGGGTTCTGATGTTCTGGGCTTTGGGGGTAAGGTGTTGGGTGAGAAGCTGCTCATCTCTCAAACAATTCCCAGTCTAACTGCCACGCTGAGAGGCCCTGAGGATTAGGGGTTTCTGGGGAGGGAAGACTGATGAGAACTCCAGCACACCTACCTTAGGTGAGTTGTTCAATAGGGAGGGGTCCATGCAGGGGGGTACCCAGGAGTGCCTGGCCTTTGTCTGGATGTGAGGAGGGTAGAATTAGCTCTAAGATGGGGAGGGAAGAGAGACAGACAGGGGTTGGAGATCAGATGGGAAGCTATGGAGTCGGGTCTTGGCTGAGTAGAATCTGCAGATGCCAGGCCCAGATAACTGAGCACTCAGTGTCGTGCTCTGGTCCCCACAAGACATTTGGGAACTGTGGACTCAGGATCGGTTGTCCTTGACAGGCACCAGCTGGGGACCCGCTGGGTGCTGGGCACGGGAGGGGTTTTGGTGCAACTTTTCCCTGTGAGTCGTCCCAGAGGCTTGCAGAAGCAAAGATCGCACCGGCCGCCCGACCCTTGCCAGATGAAGCTCTGACTCCCCGTATCCCTGGTGGAGGAGGAAGCAAGATTTGAATGAGGTGGCCTGGCCGACCCTTCATGTGTTCCCCACTGACCAGTCTCCGTTCCGTCGGTCCTCAGAGCTCCTAGCTTTGCGGAGGGGACCCCTGGGATTCCCGCCATGCATAGGCTTGTTTCTGAGGCCTCGAAGCAGGGTCCTCCCCATTGGGTTTATTTGTACCCAGCCCAGGTGAGAAGAGGGAGCTTTGGACCCAGAGGCCCAGATCGCCCCACACATCACCCAGGGGCGCTGGCTGGGTTCTTCTCCTTCTTGGGTTCCCACTTCCCTTGTGTGCTCCCTGCTGAGGCTGGGGCCACTTTGTAACAGCTGCTGGGCTTCCGACGGCCTCCCTCTCCTCCTGAGTGCCGGTGGGCTGTCGGTGGCTGCAGAGACAGACTTGCCCCCTGTGGGCTTAGTAAACACTTCCTTGGAAATTGCGGTTCAGGCCTCCCCCTTCCCTGGTCATCATCACCTGATGGACAATCCAGAGAAACTATATTTTGTTTGTGAATTAGGAGTGGGGTGGAGGATAATGGAGCAGGAACCCCTTTCCTTGGCTGTCCCAAGGGAAAACTGCCTGACAGACTGGACTCTGGTTTGACTCTTTGAAGGTGGCTTAAAGTCAAGAGGGGACCTGTGGGCCTTTATTTCTCAAGGGGTGTCTCTCCTTCCCCACGGACCACTCTCCCGGTCGGCTCTGAAGCCACCAGTTCTCTGTATGGACGTCTCAGGCCTCCTGCCCTGTGCCTTCCGATCCAGGTGTCGGCATGTTCCTCAGGGGCCTCCTCTGCACTGGGCCCAGGGCCACGGTCCTTCTTACTCATGTGCTCCCTTTTTCATCATTTATCGTCCCATTTTATAAGGGGAAAAAATCTGAGGCTCCGTGGGGAGAAATGAGCAGTGCTGGGCTGAGAAGCAGCAGGAGACAGAGCCAAGGCTGGGACCAGGTCTGCCTTCTCTCCTTGTCATTCTTGGGACATCCTCATGATCCTGTATTCAGTTTCCCCCTGCCGCAATGGGAGGGCCCCAGAATGGCTTCCACTGGCATCTGGTGGACTGTGTGCTTCTTTTCAACCCTTATGTCCACAATATCTTTTCTCAGTTCTTACTACCTTGGACCATGATGATCACCTGTGGGCCTGTGGAGAAAATGGTTCACAGCTCTGGCATCCGTGCAACTCTTTGCCAGAATCTGAGTGACCCAACATTGGGTGTGTCCTTTAATTTTGGCTGCTGTGCTCACAGAATAATCCAGAAGCAGTAGAGTCTGAGTCTAGCCTGCCTGGCTGTGGACACATACAGCGATAGGACTCTGGATTATTGAAAGGTTTAAATAAATTTCTATGTGTAACATGCATAAACTGTCCCTGGCACATTGTAGCCATTGATTCATGGTGGTTGTAACAGTAATGGAGTGCTCTGGGTCTGAGAGGAGGACTGGGTGATTATTCTGGGTTTTTCCCCCCCTCTGCGGCAAGGCCCAGGATCTGGGGTCCAGATGGGGAGCTGTGGCCTGCATATCCGGCCTGTCCCATCCTTTCCATCTCTGGTGGGCACATGGAGAGCGAGAGGGACCATTTCTGGGTCTTCGGTTCTCAGGGACCAGCTGGGGAATACATGTGAGGCCCTGAAAATTTCAAGATCATGTTAGCCAGATCCGGCGACCAATGCATCCCTGGCTGTGATGGGTTCCAAATAGCGTGCAGAGGCCAGTGCTCAGGAACACCTGGGACATCCGTGACCCTACCTTGGGCCTGGGGACTGCTGCTTGAGCCCAAGACCCCCAGGAAATGGGCTGAGGCCCGCAGAGTTCTTCTCACTCCTTCCAGCCCACCCTCTGGCCGGTGGTTCTCTGATGCTGCCTGGGCAGTGCAGAAATATATTTGGAGGACCTCTAAGCTGATCTGAGTAGCCCTCCCTCCTGGGGTCAGAACAACTCTAGAAAGGTTAGGCAGGACATCAAGGGCAGCCTCCAGCCCAGCTTACCTCATCCCCTCCATGGAGCCTGCCTCTTTTCCCTTCCTTCCTGCCTTGAACCAGCCATTCCTGAACCCATTCAGGGCTGCAGGCACAGGTGGAGCTGTTGCTTGCCCTGCGGTTCCCCCTCCTGGGGAGGCACTAGCCAGCTCTGGTGCAGCTAATATGAGCTGTTTGCTGGGAAATGTCCAAAGCAGGATGTGTAGGGGGGTGCCCCCCGGGACAGCTTTCTGGGGATAGGCGGAGGCTCAGACAGGATGGACAAATATTCTGTCTGTCTGGGTATCTCACATGAGGCATGGGTGGGAGGAGAGTGTACTGGGGCTTGGTCAGGATCAGGTCTAGAGGCCTTGGTAGCCACTCTATGGAGTTGAGACTCTACCCTGAGGGCAGTGGAGACCCGGGGGTGAGGGAGACTAGGGCTGCGGAGAGGGTGTGGTGGGTGAACAAAGCGGGCTTATTCATGCATGGGAAGATCACTGCGGCTTCTGAGTGGACAGTGATAAGGGTGCTGGGGAGAGTCAGAGCTGTTGTGGTCATCCAGGCAGGAGGAGAGGGGAGATGGGCCCAGGTGCCGGTTGGTGGCATGGAGGGGGTCGGACAGATTTAAGAGTTATTTAGTGCTTCATCGTAGCAATGGGGAGGAAGAAGGAAGGCTTAAGAATGACGCCTCTCTGTAGCATGCCTGCCAAGGTTGACACATATGCTTGCATACCTTCAGCAACAGGCACCTCACTACCCGGTTGTTCAGTAAGGTAGCAATTATTTACCTCAATTTAAACCATATCCACATGAGTCCTAATGCTGCAGCCGCTGACATAAACCTTATTCTCTAATTGCCTCACAGGTGTTTGAAGGCCGTGTGGTCCCATACACTGTCCTTTTCTCCGTCTTTGTCATGTTTATGATTGTTGTTATGTGAACGTCCTCAGATTCCTCCCTCCAATTTGGGCATTTTATTCTACATGATTCTATTTTATTTTTGGTAAATGAAAACACCAAATAACGGGTTTACATGGAGAGCTGGAACGGTCATGTTGCATAGAACAGCCTTGTCATCCTGCTCGGCTTGTTCTCTTCTGGTGGATGATTCTAGGGGGGATGTCAGATGGCAACCAGAAGGCTGCTTGGTAAGCAGGAAGACACAGACAAGACAGCTCGCTGGTGTTGCAATGTTCAGAGAGTAAGTACTTAGCCCCAAGTTCCACACAAAGGGTAGTGCCCCAGGAGCTCGAGTCCAGACTGTCTGTATGTAGAACCTGGCCCGGGACTTTGCTTCCCTTCTGTTCCCGTGCAGCAGATGGAAGTGTCAGTCTAGGAGTGTCAGGGTGGGGGCAGGGGCCCAGGTCACAGGCAAGCACAAAACTCCAGAACTCTGTGGCAGGAGTGGGGAGAAACAAAGCCTAGTAGGAGGCCTATTTGGATTTTTCATGGGCTTGGCTTCGGGGCAAAGGGTTTTGGGGAACCACTGATGATCCTGGATTGCTGGAGGGGGTACTGGTGGGTGGTAGTGTTCTTTTTCCCCCAAGGGGGCGTTCAAGAGGAACTGGACCGCAGTGGTGGCAGGAGGGAACGTCAACTTGGATGTGATGTGGGTGTTGGAAGGGCTTGTGGGACCCCCAAGGAGTGACCCAGTCCAGGGTGGGGAAGCATCTCTGTCCTTCCTGCCCTCCCGGTGACTCTGAGTGCAGCTCTCTCCCGAACTGCTTGGCAGCCAGCCAGGCTCCAGGCCCGGCACAAAGGATACCCAGCCACTCTAGCACAGGGCCTGAGAGGAGGGTGGGGGGCTGCTTGACCCCTCCCAGACCAGCGGTCTGCGTCACTCTGCAGAGCCGGGACACCTCCCTGGAGACTCATGTTCAGGAACTACCACACGGCCTGTTACTGGCACATCTGGGGACCTCTGGGGATAGTGGAGCTGTCCCCCGGGAGTCAGGCTGGATGATCTGGAGAACCTGGGTCAGAACGAGCACCGGAAAGTTCAGTGCTCAGTGCTCCGGCGGGTCATCGCAGCCCGGGGGTGGGGAGCAGCGTGGAGCGCCGTGTGAGGCCAGAACACACCGCACACAGCCCTCTTATCAGCTTCGGTTGACGCTGCCGTGGGGAGGCGGCCCTGCCAGCTGTGTGACCTTGGACAGTCTCTCAGACTCTCTGAGCTGCTGCCTTTCCTGGCACACAGAGAGAAACAGAGTCCTTGTTGAGAGCAAATGAGGCAAAAGAGGCAAGAGTGTGTCCTGCATCGCTGTGGGAGAGGTAAAGAGACCCGGCGGATGGGAACGAGAGAGAGAGAGAGAGAGAGAGAGAGAACAGGAGAGCGAGCCTGGGGCAATACACAGACACAGGGAGAGACTGTGCCACCCACTCACCCATTCAGAGAGAAACAGAGGCACAGACAGAGATGGAAGCAGAGGGAGGCAGACACACGGGGAAATGGAGAGAGTGAGAAACACTGAGGGGGAAGGCGAGGGTTGGCAAGGAGAGAGGCAGGCAGAATTGGGAAACCAGGAGGTAACGAGAAGGAGGGTAGAAGAGCGAGTGAATGAGCAGAGGTGGCAGAGGGAGGTCAGGGCCTGAGGACAGAGGGACAGAGTAGGGACGCAGGGAGGGGGCAGAGGTAGGAAAGGGGGTCCAGACTGAGAGCCTGGCTCACCGCCCCAGCCTCTGGCCCTAGCCCTGCTCCTAGCTGGCACACTCAGTACACGGACCCAGGTGTCCTGAGGCTACCCAGGGTGAGGACATCTTGCCGTGTCCCTGAGCCCGCTGTGGCCAGTGGATATCCCCAAATCCTGCCCCCAGAGATGCCCAAGGATGAGCACTGAACTCTGCAGTGAAACAGCGGGCTGCCCAGAGCTGGGAGGGCCTGCGGGGCCTGTGGCAGGGAGCGGGGGGTCCTGGTGGGCCCTGTCGGCGGGGGGCCTGGTGGGGTCATGGGGGTGTCTGGTGGGGCTTGGTGGGGCCTGTTGGTGGGGGGGGTGCCTGGTTGGGCCTGGTGGGGTCTGATGGGCCTGCTCAGATATGGGTCTGACAGTGGGAGTCTGGGTGTTTGCCTGGCCCCGCATCACATCTGCCGAGGGCCATAAGCCGAGTTCTCCTTTCTCAGCCTCAGTTTCCCTCGGCAAAATGGGTGCTCTCTCAGGACTCTGACACTGAGTGCAGGGACCCAGGCAGCCTAGCCTGTCCCTTCCTACGAGGGCAGTCACAGCCTTTTTCCATCTTGCGATTGTTACTTTGAAGTTGAGTTTACCCTGTCTTTCCTGTTCCTGTTTTCTGCGCCCATGGCCTTTATCCACCAGTCCCTCGGGCCCCTTGACTTGGTGTCTCCTCCCCGTATTTGTTCAGGGAAAGGCAGAGACCCTCGGTGACACATTGGAATGAGCTGGACCAGACCCCAGACAGCTAAATGGCTGTTATCTGGACCCTGAGGCTCCAGAGAGTGGGGTTTGGGGCACCAGGGGACCTACACAAAGATTTTACTGTTTGGGGGAGGCCCCATTTGATGAAGAATCCAAACCAAAACTCCACAACGGGTTGACACTGTGCAAAGTCAAGGAAAGGGTGAGGTCACAGTGCCCGATCTTCCCTCCCTGCCGAGGGCCATGGCCAGAGTCCTGTGGGTAGGGCTGGAGATGGGTGCCACTCCTTCTCACCCAGCCCTGCCCAGACCCCAGGCCGCCCCTAGAGTGGCAGCTAGTAGCACCTCTGGCTAGAACGACTGGGGCCTCTTGGTGGTAGAAGCCAATTACCCTTCTGGCTTTGAAGGAAGAAGGACATACGAGCCCACACTTCTCCTACCCCGGGTCATACGGCTAGGTGGTCTTTTCTAGAACCAGGGCAAAATGCTGGTCTTCTGACTTGCGAGATGCTGGGGACAGGAGCCTGCCTGCTCCAAGGATCTGTTTAAACAAGAGGGAGCAGCCTCTCCTGAGGAGTGATTCATGGAGGTACGGGGTACAGCAAGTGTCTGTTGAAGGGGGTGACGGCGGTGATGAATGAAGGTGATGGTGGAAATGATGCCTGGTCTTCAACGCCAAATCCAACGCAAAAACAAAGAAACAGGATGAGCCTGACTCAGCCCTGTTGATCTCCTCTTCCTAGTATGGAGCCTGGCACTTAGCAGGTGCACAGCAAGTACCTGTGAACAAGTGAATGAATTCACCCGTCATGCTGGCAGTCTGGATGTGCCACCAAATGTGGGAAACTCAGGGGGTTGGAGTCAGCCCTGGGACCTGGATTTCTGGGTGCCATGAGCCCTCTGCTGCCTTGCAGCCCCTCCCCAGGCATGGCTTCGGAGGGTCGTGAGTGTGGCTGTGTTCAAGGATGGACCAAGGGAGATAAGAGACTTTCTTTTTTCTGTGGAATGGCCTCCATGGGCCAATCCCAGCCTCTCAAGTTCACTTTAGAGAAGTGACTGACTCAGATTTGGGCTGAGCTCTGGAGAAAGAATCCTGGGTCTGTTATTGACACAGTTGGGGAACAATTCCCCCCTTATTTCCCCTGCGTGCAATCCTGCCAACTTTCTTACCCATTCCCTGTTTACCAGACTTTCTTCAGGCTCCTGCCCTGTGCCAGGCCAGTGCTGGGGTGGTCTGGCGGCAATAGCGAGGGAAGAAATGCAGGCTGTGGACCCGAGGGGCTCACCGTCTAGTGGGGGAGTAACCGGGCTGTTAGGATTGTCAGGTGCTATCAACGTGACTGTCTGCTTGGGAGGGAGTTCGGGCAAGGGCTTGGAACCTAGCTGGGGAAACTGATCCTGTCTTCCTAGAGGCCTCAAAGCGTGGGGCAACCCTCCCAACAGCCAACATTGCCTGAACCCGGGTGGCTGGTCCAGCCCAGATGTGGCACCCAGTCAGTGCGTGGCTGCCCAGCAGGGCCCCAGGCTTGGCCGGAAACGGCCGTTTGGCCTGTTCTGCCCTCTCCTGCTGCAGGCCCTCGCATGGAGGAGGCCGGAATGTCCTCAGGAAGGGGTTACCTCTCTCCAGGGGGTGCTTCTGGATTCCCGTTTGCAGCTCCAGCCAGGATGTTTTGCAATGAGCTTAGAGAAAGCATTCATTCCGGGAAGAATTGGGGAGTGGAATGCTCCCTGCCAGCAGGGGTGTGGGTGAGAGGGCTCGGGGCTGCCTGCTGGCCTGGGTCAGGGTCGGGTGGACAGGGGGCCTCGCTGGCTGCAGGCTGACCGGCTTTTCCGCCCTCGGGGACTCCAGCTAGGGGCTGTTTATCTGTCTGTCTGCTTGTCCATGTGGATTAGAGAAGCCGGCTGGCTCCTGCCGGTTTCCCAAGCTGTCCGCCTCCCACAAGGCAGCTTGAGCTTCTTTTTGTTTTTATTTTTGAATATTTTGGAATATGACTCAAAAGTGATTACTAAATGGAAAGGTACACTCACCTCCCGCCCTGCTGCTTCTCCCCCTGCCCCCGCGCCCCCATGAGTAAAGCTCCCCTCCTGCTTTCTGTTTATTCATCCAGTGTTTCTATTTGTAAAAATAAGCAGCTACATATTTGCATTGGGGCCTCCTTCACACCCTAGCAGAAACACTCTGTATGTGCAACTTTGCACCTTGGGGTTTTTTTGTTTGTTTGTTTGTCATTGGACAGTATTACCTGGAGATCATTTTACACTGGTAACATTGGGGTCTGCACAGGACTCTGTTGGGAGGGGTCGTGCCATAACGAAACCAGGCATTTGACTGTTTGAACCCAGACCTCCACCCATATTGTGCAGATTCCCCCAGCCGGGTTCTCTTTCTACTTGTTTCCTAAGAATCCAACCAAAGTCTTTCCTCCTTTTGTCTAGCCCTACTGATGTCGACTATGCTCATTCCTTCCTTCCCGCGTGCGGGCAGCGTTACTATTCATGTTCAGGGCAGGAAATGGAGGAATGAAGAAAGCAAGAAACATACCTGAGGACATCACAAGGAGGTGGTAAAGTCTGGGATTTGAACTCAGAGCAATCTGGGTGCAGAATCCTTCTCTTCATGGTGTTGCACTGCTGTAGAACTTAGAGCTACCCAGTGCTGCATCTTCAGGAGCCAGCTGGAGCTCCTGAGCCCATGAGATGGGGAAGAGACTCCATCCAGGTCACACAGTTGCATCCCAGTGGCTCCCCGAGGGGAAGCATTAGTGGCCCTGCCAATCAGGCCAGATACCTGAGGTCTCTCATACGTGATTGGCGGGTTGTGAGAAGTACACCTCTCCTTCCCTGACCTCCTGGGCAGAGGGCTTCAAGCTCATGGTGGCTCTTCTGCCCATAAACCAGACTTAAAGTCAGACTCACAGAAGTGGTCCATTAAACCATGGATCAGATTTGTTGTACAGGTGGACACACTGAGGGGGGAGAGATAAGGGGAAAGGTCACAGCGTGCACCTGTAGCAGGACTGGGTGGATTCCAGGGTTCCTGACTGGTAGTTTGGGCATTGGCCCTAGATTGCCTGCACCCAACACCCTCCCCACCTGAGGGTCCTCACTTAGTGCCCCTCTCCTCCAAGCTTCTTCCTGTCTTCTGTCAAGATGACCACTTCTAGGCTCCTCTCAGCCCATGCCCAAAGGCCAGACCCCATTTCTATGAGTGTTCATTGGCTAAGGCTGGCCTCCACCAGCAGGGGGGAGTGGGCTGGCTTGTGCAAGAAATTCTGGCAAAGTCAGCAGCTGAAAACCACCCTGGTCAGCATGAAACACAGAGCTGTGTGTGTACGTGTGTGTGTGTGTATTGTATATGTGTGTGCATGTTCTGTGCAGGTGTGTTGTAGATCAGAGTGCATGTTGTATCTGTGCACGTGTGATGTGTGTACATATGTATATGCACATGTGTGTTGCATGTGCGTGTCCACATGTGTGCATATGTATTGTATATTTCTGTGCACGCATGTGTGTACTATATATCATGGATGTGTATGAGTGTATGTGTGTATATCACGCATGTGTATGGGTGGACGTGTGCAGGTGTGGATGTGTTGTGTGTAGGTGTGTACATGTGTATATTGTGTATTTAGTGTGTGCATTGGTATTTGTATGTGTGTGTGTGCGCATGGGTGGGTGTTTATGTCTTGTGTATTAGTGTACGTGTGTATTTTGTGTGTGTATGCATGTCTGTGCACATGGGTGGGTGTGCATGTCTTGTGTATGTGTGCATATTGAGTATGTGGATGCGTGTGTATGCACATGGGTGGGTATGTATGTCTTGTATGTGAGTGTATGTGTGTATACTGTGTATCTGTAAACACAGTACAGGTGGGTGTGTATGTCTTGTGTTTGAGTGTATGTGTGTATATCATGCATGTGTATTGGTGTGCGCATGGGTGGGTGTGTATGAGTGTGTATGTGTCTATATCACGTACGCATATGTGTGTGTACACATGGTGGGTGTATATGAGATGAATGTGTATGTGTGCATATCATGTATATATGTGTGTGTAAGCACATGGGCGGGTTGCGTGTCTTGTGTATGTGTGTATATCGTGTATGTGTATGAGTGTGTATGCACATGGGTAGGTGGGTATGTATGTCTTGTGTATGTGTGCATATTGTGTATGTGCACGGGTGGGTGTGTATATCTTGTGTATGAGTGTATGTGTATATATCATGCATGTGCGGATGGGTGGGTGTGTATGAGTGTGTATGTGTTTATATCATGTATGCATATGTGTGTGTACCCATGGGTGGGTGTGTACTAAATGAATGTGTATGTGTGCATATCATGTATGTATGTGTGTGTATGCGCATGGGCGGGTTGTGTATGTCTTGTGTATGTGTGTATATTGTGTACGTGTATGCCTGTGTATGCATATGGGTGGGTGTGTATGTCTTATTTATGTGTGTATGTGGTAGTCGAGGCTCAGATGTATAGACCCACAGCCTTTGCTCCATAACCTCTGGGTGTCAAATCTTTGGTGCTATCCCAGACACACAGTTTTGAAGTTCCATATATCCTGGGAGCCTTTAAATCCTTCGGAGTGTGATAGTAACAGGCTGAGGTGGGCAGCTGCCCGAGTGTGGTGGCCTGAGTGTGGCGTCGGGCCCCAGGGGACAATGAGATCCACCCTAAATGCTTGCTGGGTCATTGTTGGTGAGCCTGAGATCTTGACAAATCACTTCCTCTCTCTGGTCTCCGTCTTCCCTTCCATAAAATGGGGGTAAGAACACCTGGTTTGTTTTACCGTTAGGGGCATTGCAAGGATGAGATGCGCTATTTGCCATTGGAGATTTTACCAAGCTTTTTCCAATTCTGGGATTCCCACATTTTGCAGGGACAAGAAATTGCACTGCACGTTGTCCTGTATATACATGTGTATGCCCACATATATAAGCCTGAGAGCGTTTAGGGACTAGAGTCATATATTTGAGCATGTGGGTATGTGTATGTATTCCCTAGGATTTAATCACCACCGAGTGCCTGTTCACCTTGCACAGAGCAGAGCCTGTTGGGTCTGCTTGTGTAGGAATCCCAGTGCCACTGCTTACTTAGTTGGGTCGACTTGAACCTCAGTGGCCTCTGTTCTCTTCATCTGTGACACGGCCAGTGAGGCTGGCTACCTCCAGGCTCTCCTAGAGATTGGATGAAAAGGTGCAGAAAGCTCTTGGCACAACACGAGCCTCACTTATGTGTGTGACAGTTCTTCGTTCACCCGGAGCTGGAGGAGAAAGGCATTACCATCACCTCCACCGTGATTTATGATGAAAAGGAGGTTGGTACCCTCCCCCTCCCACCCCCGATCCCTTTCTTTTACCAGATGCCTGGATTTGATGGTCTTAGTTAAGGACCTGATACCTGGGCTGGGTCCTTCCGCTTGCCTGGGACACTGCCAGAGGAAGATGACTGGAGAGGAAAGTCTGGGACAGAGCCGGAGCCCCGAGCTTTCCTTTCCTGGATGTACCTTTGCTGTCGGGACACCACAACTGGGACAGAGAACTCCGTGTGTCTTGCAGAATCACCCACCATCCCTAGTAGCTCTCCCCTGCACAGGCGCTGCTGAGTCACTGGGAATCTGCTACGCTCCACGCTCACCAAGAGGGATTCCCGCTTCAAGTGAGTCTGGGAAACACCGCAGACAGTATCTTTCCTCGTGGACGTTAAAATGCTGCTTGGTATTATAAAGATGTTGTAAAACCTGCATTCAACAAATAATTTTGATTTGAATTGACCCGGCATTTCCCAGATGTGCTCTTCTTTTTGAATAAGCCCCACTGTAAATCTCTACAGAGGAGGTACAGACAAGCACAGATCCACAGAATGCATAGTATGGATGGAAATCAACAAAACCACATGTCTCAAGGTCATTCTCAAAGTCAGGCAAATGCTATGGCATAAAGCAGCGCTGACAAGCGGACGTGTCACCCAGGAGCTTGGAAAACGGCAGATTCTGAAGGGGCAGGTCTCCATGGGGCCCTAGATTCTGCATTTGTAACAGGCCCCAGGGCCTGGGCTGCTGGTCCCTGGACCATACTTTGAGTGGTTAAGAGGATAAAGAACCCTCTGGAATTTCACCCTTGGGTCTGTCCTTTCAACAACACTTTGAGACCAGTGACCACCTGCAGCCTTTCCAGGATTGGGCCATCAGACCCATCAACACCGAGGTGGACAAACCATTCTGTCTGCTTAGGGAAGGAGTGGCCGGGCTGGTTGAGCGGCTGGGGAGAGCACGAGGGCCATGGTTTAGGGAGGACAAAATCCTTCGCAGCTAGGAAATCGTAAGTGAGTCTGCCTGAAAATATGACAGTCGGGTTGTCCTGCCATCTCTCCTGTCTGGGCAAATAAGGTTGGGGTTGTTAGTGTTTTAACTTATTTATTTATTAATTTTTAAAGAGACATTTCCCCTTTCTTTCCTTGGGTCTGGAGTCATTAAACAGGGATTAGCTGGATAAATAGAGGAAGTGATTTTTAAACTGTTTGCAAACTTAATGTGAAGAGCCCAGCCTTGCAAATTATCACGTCTAATCAGAGGCCCTCGCTTGACTGCTCCAGTAATTGTACTGGTATTAGTCAAATTCTTGTTGTCTCCTCATTAGCCGTGAAAAGGAGACTCAAGATGTACTTCATTAGAGTGTCCTGGAAATCTATTGCTGATGTGGAGACGGAGGAGGGGAGGGAGGGAGGGAGGAGGGGGATGGGAGTGGGAGTGGGTGGGAGGCAGCCATCTCCCACCTCTGAGCTCACCCCCTGCCTGTGCCGCCAGGAGGAGGGCCAGCGGGGGGGCCGTTCTGTCTGACACTCTTGGGTCTCTGCTGCTAAGTCTGGAGCCTTCAGAGGGTGGTAAGCACGTGATGTTCTAGAAGATGCTTGGACTTGGGCTCTCCCGGGAGCTACGCTCACCAAGAGCTAAGGAGGCTGTGGGGGGTCCTGGGCTGCTCTGTGCCTCTCTGTCACTCCAAGGCCGCACAGGAGGGCCCACAAATGAACATTAGCCAGACACCAACTTGCAGGTTGTCTGTTGTCTAATACCAGTTGTCTAATACTTCCTCCCTCCCTCCCTCCTTACTGATGGGATTTTCCTTATTCTCACCCTCATCAGCTTGACTCCCTTCCTTTTCCTTTCTCTTGTCCTTCTCTTTCAGAGGCAACAGGTATTCATGAAGCGGTAGCTATTTAAAGGGAAACACATTGAAATAAAATACACAAAACAGTCAGTTCTTCATTTGCATGAGCCACATTTCAGATTCCTGAGCGCCACATGCCACTAGTGGCTACTGCATTGGACTGTGCCCAAAGCTCCACTGGACACCTGTGGCCTAGTCCTTCTCTGTTGCACCTGTGCTGATGGGCATGGAGGGAGGAGGAGGAGCTGAGATGCTCACAGTCAGGTGGGGGAGACATCACAGCCATTCTAGCTGTTTGAGGATGGGTCCAGGTGCTAGACATGAGGCCCACACATGGAGCTCTCTGGAGGGTGGGGGTCAGCCTGGGAAGCTGGAGAAAACTGCCCAGAGAGCAGGGAATTTTCAGCTAGAGAACGGTCTACATTTGGGTTTGCTTTAAGGACAAGACTGGCCCATCAGTGCCCATGAGTGTGGGGTCCTCACTTCTGAGCTTCGGGTAACATTATTGTCAGTGGCTGAGCAGTGAGCACCAATGTCCCTGCAGCACATCTGTCCCCCACCCCCCAGCAGCCTGAGAGGTCTCCTGAAGGACTGGTGTTTCCATGTCTCTGCAGAGGCTAAGTGTTCCTGCGCTCAGGAGCTGGCGGGCCCAGGCAGGGCATCTGGGAGGCATCACTCAGGTGAGCCCAGGTAATGGTCCAGGGCCCCTCACCATGGCACCCTCTCTCCTCTCTTCTTATGGAGCCTTCTTGGTCACTGACCCCAAGGCACTGCGTGGGGTGAGGAAAGAAGAAATATTCGGGAACTTCAAGATTAGACATATCTGAATCGATCCTGTCTCCCTTGCCTGAGTCTACATGAAGCTATGAGCTCCCTAAGTCACTTCGAGGTATGAGCCTCAATTGTGGCAACTATAAAATGGGGATAATAATGTCTATTTTGAAAGTTTGTCATCGTTAGAAGTAATGATACTACGCGCAGGGTCCACCATGGAGTTGTGGACAATAAATCAATCCTTTCTCCTCTCTGCCTCTCTCCCTCCCTCCTCTCCTTTTTCCCTTCCGTAGGCCCCACCTTCGCTCTGGTCCAGAACTTTGGGCTGTTCCCCTCCTTGAGTCCTTTGTCTCTCCAGGCTTCTGGATGCAGACTTGCTGTCCTCTGTGCCTTAGAATCCAATTTCTCTTCCTCTGTGAAGACACAGGGCTGAGTCAGCTCCCCAGAGACTCACTCTCAAGGTTCCAAAGAGTCTGGGGGCCTCTGTGCTCGCAATCGGGCTGCTAATGGATTCAGAATGGATTCAGGGCTGATGACACAGCCCTGAAATGTGAATGCGCGGAGGAACCATGGTGGGTTTTGTTTTATGTTGTGTTTGGGTTTGGTTTTGTTTTATGTTAACTTACACAAAATAGGTTTCCTTTTCATCAGGAATTAGTTGTCTGCATTTCTGGCTTCTGATAACTTCCTCCCCAGCCCTCCAAAGGCCACAGGGGTATTATTAGTTCGATGCCTCTGGTGCTGTGGGATGGAAAGGGGCCGAAGAGGTGTCCCTGGTCCCTGTGCATTGTTCTGGGTTGTGTGGGAAGCATGAAGCCTCAGAAGAAAGCCCACTTTGCTAGGTTCTCAGATGATCCTGGCAAAGCTGATGCAGACCTGTATGGACACAGAAGTCAGAGGCAGAAGGAGCATGAGTGCTTTGGGCAGGATTTAGGAGGCCCAGAAAGGTTAGTTGACCTGCCAAAGTCACACAGCTGGTCAGGTGAACTGGGCTAGACTGTCCTTCCCAGGATCCTTGGCACAGTTGACCCTTAGTCAATGAGTCTGTCATTGCCCACCTACTGCTTGTGAAACATTGTGGAGCTCACACATCATGTGTTTCATTGTATTAGCTACGGCTCCTGGGAGACATGCTGTGTTTTCATGCAGCAATTGCCTTTCCAGCCAGACTGTCAGCACAGGGTAATGAGAGAAGATCCGGTCTCCCATGACCTTGGTGGTGTTGCCTCCCTCCACAATCCAGTTTCCCTTTCTGAAAGCAAAGGGTAGTAATGGCACCATCTTTAGAACATTGCTGCAAGGCAACAAGGAGATGCCATAATGGTGTTCGAGAAACTCCCTACTCAAGAGAATGCTCTTCTAAATTACTACTCTGGTAAGTTCTATAGGGACCGCTGGGCTAGAACTCAAGTTATCAAAGTGTGGTCCCCAGACCAATAGTCACAGCATCACCTGGGAACTTGTTAAAATACAAATTCTCAGCTCTGTCCCGTACCCACTGAATCAGAAATTCTGCAGGTGGGGCACAAAGCTCTGTATTCTAATAAGCCCTCTAGACCGTTCTCTTACCCCTGAAGTTTGAGACCTTCTGGGTGAGACATACCCTTTCTATAGGCCCAGCATAGTGAGAGATCATTGTGGGTGACAGTATATGCTCGGGGAAGGCTACAGAGGTAGCTGCTGGGTGCTTGCGAGGCATTTATTTGCCATGAGCCGTGCTCAGGAGTGGGAATGTTGCAGGTGAATTTGACAAAGCCTGACCTGTTCCCACCAGTGCCACAAAACTGGAATGGTGACCACTGAGGCTGGGATCAGGATTCAGATTCTGTCTTGGTTGGGTTATCACAAATGCTATTTCTGGTACTGGGTCAAAGGAATCGGGATGTCCACCCATCCACCCATGCACCCCACCATCCATTCTTTCTTCCAACTAAAAGTCATCTATTTGAATTAAAGTTAAGTTATTTGAACTTTATTCTAGCCAAGCTTCCAGCCATGCTCTTGGCTTACAATGCCAGACAGCCCGAGATGTTAAGTTGTGTGCTTTGATTAATTTAAAAAAGTCAAGTGGGTGAGCATCTGCTTTAATGGAAACAGGTTCACTATCTGTGATATTAAATTAAATATTTCTGTGTGGCGTGAAGCAGGAATCATATTTAAAAGGTCTGGCCCTTCCTTTGCTTTGAGGTGTTTTTGAGGCTGGGTATAAGAATGAGCCCTGAGAACAGTGGGACGTCATGCCCAGGGGAGGGTCACGAATAAGAATGTGAATTTATTATTTAGCTCCTAGAACTTCCCATCTCTCTCTCTTATCCATTTTCTGATTTAATCCTGAAAACAATACTGTGAAGTCTGGGGAAATGCAGACTCAGAATTTAAATGACTTGCCCCAAGTTACAAAGGAAATGAGCTAAAGAACCATAACGAAATCTGAATCTTCAGATTCTCCCAAGTCCCAAGCTCATCCGCGAGCTGGACGATCTCCTAGTGGAAGATCGGGCTCTGTGTTACCCGAGTCCTCTTTTGGGGAAGCTGGAACCCTTCTGGGATGTCCAGGCTGCCCAATCCACCCATGTGAACAGATGATGGTGGAGTTATGTCTAATCCAGAAGGCAACTCAGGACAGACAAGACCCATTTCTAAAGAAAAGTCATCCACTTTCCAGCATGGGTCATTGCGGGGAACTGGAGACACTTGGTCTCACCACCAAGCGTGACTCCTCTGAGATCAGAATCAGAAACCCCCACGGCTTTCTAATTCCTGATGAATCCCAAGGATTCGACACTTTTCCCATGCCATGTCACCGTGGGGAAAAGAAGTCAAAATAGACATTGGTAGTCAAAATGTGGCTCTTTGGACACTATTAAAACACTTCAGCAACATTTCATATAGAATTAATTAACATAAAACCCAGCATCCTCACTGCTGCATGGCCCTAAGTGGTTGCCAGAATTTAATTAGACTTAACCTTTTTTCCTACACCAGTACCACTTTATAGTAACTGCAAATCATTATTAATTCCTTCGATGTTCACTGTAATAACATTAATCATGATGAACTTCTTTCTGTAGTAATGTGTATGTAATATGTAATTCCATAGCAATTTAGTATTAGTTAAGGCTAAATTGAAATTAATTTCATAAAAAGATACTATTTGTTATTGGATACTGTATATTCATAAAATAATATTTTAGAGCAATTTATATTAAGGTGGCCAGATTAGGAGACACTTGGCAAACTGTTGGAAGTTTGTAGATAAAACTATTTGCTGGCCATTACTAGAACAGGCCTGACTGCTGGCATCTCGTATCTCGAGGTACTTGAACTATCAAACTAGAAAACGGGTAAGCTATTATGGGATGGTCCTTCGAGACCATCAACCGAAAGTCACAGTGTTGGGCAAGAACATAGCTTGGAGTTTCTTCCAGCAGCCGAGCCTACAGTTTATTATGCCCAATGTCAAAATTCAAGACACCTACTTGGCTTTTCCTAGGCCCAGTGTTCTATCCTGTAAAATGGCTGTATTATCCCTTCACTGTGGTCATCAGGGACTCTCCATGGATGTGTTAGATTTGAGACTGGAATGGAAAATAGCAATTGCCAAGAACATAGGTGTTGCTAGAAAGAAGAGAAGCAGGAATCAGAGATATGCAAATAGGAAGAAGACAGAACTTTGACTTTGCGAAGCTGCTAGTCCAGAGGATGATGACAATAAATGGATAATTAAAGTGTATTTTATTTTAAATTGTTTTCTTTTTTTTTTTTTTTTAAAGATTTTATTTATTATTTGGCAGACAGAGATCACAAGTAGGCAGAGAAAGAGAGAGGGAGAAGCAGGCTCCCGCTGAGCAGAGAGTCTGATGCAGGGCTTGATCCCAGGACCCTGGGATCATGACCCGAGTGGAAGGCAGAGGCTTCAATCCACTGAGCCACCCAGGTGCCCCTAAAGTGTATTTTAATAAAGGCAATGGAGAGGTGCTTAGGTCATAGGAAATAAGGGGCAGGCCCTGACCAGACTGCATGGTGGCTGGTGAGTGGGCAACAGGAGGGTGTCTAGACTGACTGGACATCCACTGAGCTCAGGGGTCCCGCAAGAGAGCTCTTGAGCCTGGCTTCAGGGAAGCTTCCTTAGCGAAGGACAGGATCTTGGATGAAAGTGGGCTTTGGCTAAAGCAGGGAAGAGCTGAAGCTCAGCTCAGAGGCAGGAGGCCCTTGACATGCATGAGAGGACAGACTGGCATTTTGTCCCTGCGAAGGATCCGGTCTTCTGGGGGAGGAGGGAGCAGCCTTGTTGGACCAGTGTGTAGGACTCCCATGGAGGAATTTGAAAGCCGCATTGGGGAGCTTGGACTTCAAAGATGAGGGTCGGGGTAGGAGTGATGTAATGGGGTAAGAGCATTGCTTTTAGTTATGTTTAGTTTTCAGCATTTAAAAAAAAACAAAACAAAAAACTTGACCTCACTGTTAGGGTAAAAATGATAAATGCCACATTAAAAATTAAGCATTTATGTCTCTATATAGATACCATAAACAAAATCAGAAGATATTTGATAAATGTTGGGAGAAAAGACTTATAGCATGTATTACAAAAAATTGATAGCCTTTATCTCAAGGGAACTTTTTACAAGTCGATAAGAAAAAGACAAATAACTTGATAGATAAATGGACAAGAAAAAGCCACAAAAAAAAGAGTCCCTCCCTAACAAAGAATCAAGGAAATACAATTAAAATAACAATGAAATACCAGGTTTTTTTTTTTTAAGATCTTATTTACTTATTTGAATGAGAGAGAGCGCGAGCCCACCTGAGTGGGGGGATGGGCAGAGGGAGAGAGAGAATCACAAGCAGACTCCCTGCTGAGCACAGAGACTCCACATCCCTTGATTCCACAGCCCTGAGATGGTGACCTGAGCTGAAACCATGAGGCACATGCTTTACCGACTGTGCCACCCAGGTACCGGTTTTTAAACCACATTAGCACAAGTAAAAAATGTTCCTAGTATCCATTACTGAAGAGGGAAAACGGGTACCCTCATACTTAGTGGTTTAAAGTGTAAATTGGACACAATCATTTCACTATTAAGGTTTGAAATAAGTATGTCATTTTGATCAGAAGCCCCATTTTTGGAAATCTTGGCTATCAAAATACTGAAGTAAGAAGGGGAGGTGAGATGTTGAAAAAACCTGGAATTTTATATAAAGGTGCTTAAATTAAAAAAACATCCATCCTATAGAGCATTAATCAGTGACTTGGAGGGAGGACCCTGGTAATTATTATGAGTACTGTACACTAGAATGTGTACTAGAAACCCACTAATGTTAAAAAAAAGTTTTATACGTCATTATAAAAAAAAGTCAGGACAGTAAGAATACCACCAAGAAAAAGGATAGTAAAAAGTCCTCACAAAGTGTAATCCCCAGAAATCAAAATATGCAGAGATCTTGAGAGTCTACACAGACAGGAGTATAATGGTGGGGCCATAACATAGAGGCAACATTTTAATAAAAAAGTATTCCATTAAATTTTATGTTAGTTTAAAAGAACAAGAAACTAAAATGAAATGGAAGGAATTGCTCCATTTAGATAAATATTTCTTCAGCACAAGAGATATTATTTTCTAATAGATTCCCTCTTAGGGATTACAGAAAACACTAGGAGGTTGGAGCCTATTTTAAAACGACATATTTTAAATTTGCACAGTATTGATTGACTTCCTGCTCAGAGAGCTGAGGAGATCAGCACTTACACTTCCCCGCCTCCCTCTTCCCACTCTTTGATATTATTACTGATATTATTTTTATCTTTTACATTATATAACATTTCTATGCCACCCCATAATAATAATTATGTCAGTTTTTAATGACATCACGAATGGAGTTTCATGAACTCTGAGTATAAAAATCATAGCTTCTCCATATCTCAGCCCTTGATTTAGACATATCTGTTAGTTGACTGGTGTATCGATCAGAATTTGGTTCCACTGCATAAAACAGCAACAACAAAAAAACTGATGGGTTAAGCAAAATAAAAGTCTGCTTCTTTTTTGTATGAGGTAATCCTGAAGAAGAAGTCCAGAGGAGGTGAGGCAAGTACACAAATTTATTAAGCAGGTAAACTCCTAGGTGACTTCTCTATCATCATTAGGCTTTAGTCTTTGTCTTTGTGGTTTGAGGTGGCTGCTAGGGCTCCACCCATCACATCTGTCCTTCAGGCAGCATAATGGATGAAGGCTAAAGAATGTATCCTCCTTCCCTTTAATTAGACACACCATGTCTGCTTATATAATATTCACTAGAAGTTTAGGACTTGACCATTAACTAGCTATAAGGGAGGCAAGGTTATGTAGTCTTACAGGTGGGTGGCAATGTGCCTGCAGAAATGTCAAGATTCTTATGACCAGAGAAGCAGGAAAAGGAGATAGTAGGAGGTTTTCTGGATTTTGACTAGCTGGATTATATCATCAAATAGCCTTTTAACATGGGATCAAGAGTAAGCATAATTCTTTCAATTCTTTCCTAGTTGGACATGTCTTCCTGTGGCCTTTATTCCTGAGTGACATCTTGGGTAGATATAATAATCTTGGCTTACATTTTCTTTCCATCAGAATTTTGAATATATTCCTCCATGTCTCCTGGACAATGTGTACTGTTACACAAAGATCCTGAGGCCTGCTTCATTGCAGCTTGTGGGTGACTAACTTTTCTACCTGGATGCCTAAAGAACTTTCTCTTTACCGTTAAAGTCCAGAAATATTACCTGACTATGTCTTGATGTTGCTTCTTCTGTATTATCTCCCCACCTCCTATCCAAGACCCTTGGGACCAGTGGTATTTTTAATCAGCAAATTCCATTATTTTTCAATTCAGGGATTTAAATATTTCTCTTACTATATTTCTATTTCATTTGCCATGCTTTCTGGTTTCTAACAGAAAGTCAACTTTGTCCTCCAAATCCATCAAAATCTCACTGTATTACTTTGACCTTCTTGTGTTCTTCCTCTGCATTCACTGTGATCACCTCAAGCTGAGGGCCACAAGGGCTACGAGTGCAGAGCCACAAGGGCCCCTGTTCACATCACGGTCTAACAGATATGAACTCCCTGGAGCTATACAACTTGGCAGCCCATTTAAAATGCTTTACTTGATATCAGGAATTCATTTCTCATCTGTATCGATTCTGTTCTTAATTTTGTATGATTTCTTTTTCGTTCTATGAAGGTATTATGATGATTCTTGCTCTGTTCCATGGACTCTGTGGTTTCCTTTCTATATTGTTCTATTGCTTTCTTAAACAGTTTTACAGAGATGTAATTGACATAAAACAAGCTGTACATAATTAAAGTGACAGCTTGATACGTTTTGACGTATGAGTACGCCATGAAACCAATAACACAAATCAACATAATGAACGTCTCCATCACTTCCCAAAGTTTCCTTGCACCCCTCGGTAATTTCTTTGTCTCTTTGTTGGCTTACTTTCTCGAAGTTTTATTCAGTTATTCCGCTGTTTTAGTCTTCTGGAGTTTGTAGTATATGCTTTCAACTTATTGTTATTTCCCTTTCAGTGTTTGGTGTAAGATTCTTACAAGATACTTTTCTCCCACTCTCCAGGCCTTGAAGCTATTATGGTTACACATTTTACCTCCATATGTGATAAGCCCTACAATAGCTTGTGATTATTTCTGTCCCAAACAGTCAATTAGCTTTTAAATCACTTTAAATAAGAAAAAAAAATATTCCATGTTTACTTACATGCTTACCAGTTCCAGGGCTCTTTTGTTTCTTTGAAGGGATCTCCATTTCCTTAAGGCATCATTTCCTTTCTGCTTGAATGGTTTTCTTTTCCATTTCTTGTATGAGAAGCCTAGTTGTGATGAATTCCTCCAGCTTCTGTTTGTCTGAAAAAGTCTTTATTTTGCCTTCATTTTAGAAGAATCATTTTGCTGGGTATAGAATTACAGGTTGGCCAGCCTTGTCCTTTGGTCCTTTAAAGATGGTCTTCCATCTCTTCTGGCTTGCTAGTTCTTATGAGACATCTGTTGTTCTCCTTCTTCCTCTCTCTCTACAGCACCTTTAGCCCACCTCTGGCTCCTGTTAGAATTTCTCCTTATCATTGATTTTAAGCAATTTTTAAAAATCACATGGCTTGCTGAACTGTTCTTCACGTTTTTTGGGCTTGAGGTTTGTTGAGTTTCTCAGGTCTCTTATGTTTATGTTTTTCTCAAATGTATAAAAGTTTTAGTGATTGTGTTTTCAGATGTCTTCCCTGATTTCCTTATCAGAGTCCAGTTACCCATCTATGAGGGCACTAGAGTTTGTTTTACATCTCAATCATGCTTTGTCCATCTATTTTTAAATTTTATTTTTTTCACTGTTGAATTTTGGATAGTTTCTATCACTTTATTTAAAGCGTACAAATCTTGTTTTTCTGCAATTGTTTATCTGCTGTTAATTCCACCTAGTGTTTTTTTTTTTCCCTCCATATTAGACTTTGAGGTTTACGTTTCCAGGATTTCAATTTTGGTTTTTATATCACCAGTCTCCAAATCTCTTTCCTTCATATTCTTGAACATATGGAATGCAGTTATAATAACCATTTTAATGTTTTTGTGTGTTAATTATAAGCTCTGTGTTATTCTTAGTTTTGACTGATTACATTTTTTCTTTACTATGAGTTATCTTCTCTGATAATTTTTTATTGGATGTCAGACATTTTGAATTTGGTCTTATGTGGCACTGGATAATTTTATAGTCCTACATATGTTATTGAGTCTTGTTCTGGGATGTACCTAAGTTTCTTAAAAACTCAATGCTATCATGTCTTATTTTAAGCTTTGTTAGGCATGCCCAGGGCAGCATTTAGTCTTGGACTAATTTTGACCCTCCACCTTGAAGCAAAATCTTTTGAAGTACCTTACTTAAAACCTGTGGAAGCAACCTGGTGGGGAAAGGAACAATTCCATCTTCTCTGCCCCCCATATGAGCAGCTGCATGTGTGGATGCCTGGAGGCCCTCCAGGCAGTACGCTGGGGCAGTTGTAAGCCTCATCTTACTTGTTTCCCAACTTTCATTTCTTGTTTGGTGTCTTGCAACAGTTGTTTCAGGTTGTTCTGTTTTCTTTGTTGTTTCAGGTGATAGGGTAGATCTGGTGCCGGTTTCTTTATCTTCATATTGTTTTATCACCTATTCTTTAGGTTCTTATTTTGATGACTTTTTTTAAAAAAAGATTTTATTTATTTGACAGAGATCACAAGTAGGCAGAGAGGGAGGCAGAGAGAAAAGGGGAAGCAGGCACCCTGTTGAGCAGAGAACCCAATGTAGGGCTCGATCCCAGGACCCTAGGATCATGACTGGAGCTGAAGGCAGAGGCTTTAACCCACTGAGCCACCCAGGCACCCCAATGACATTTATTTTTTTAATTAAATTTTATTACCATGGGGAAGTGTTCTTCTGTTATTTGGAATTACTTTTTTTCCAGAATGGGTTCTTTATCTGGTTCTTACTTTTTCTACTTTTTTTTCCTGAATAATGTTTGCATGGCTGTCACGCTGATTATTTTAATCTTGTTTATTCCTAACATAGAGACTGCTATTCAGTTCTTGACTACCAAATAGTGAGTGGATGTACTTAACTGTGTTCCCATGTGAGACATAGTTATCCTTCTCTTTACACTACATTTTAAGTAGTATAAAGGTGTTTTACTGAGTTACCTCTTCTGTTATTGGGGTGAAAGTGGAGGAGTACAGATTGAAGGAAGAAAAAACTTTTAGTTTTATCCACAAGGTCTTTGAAATTTTAGAAAATATTCAGGGAACTAGGCTATAAACACCATGAAGTCAGGGACTCT
>NC_081560.1:143921117-144123612 GCF_022355385.1 Mustela nigripes | reverse complement strand
TTTCTTTCTTTCTTTCTTTCTTTCTTTCTTTCTTTCTTTCTTTCTTTCTTTCATCAGCTTTGTTTACTGTTGTATCCCTATCTTATAACAATGCTTGACACATAGTAGAGTCTCAATAACTAGGATTTGAGGGAAAAAGTGAATTCCACTTTTTGGCTCCTGGTTTTATTCCAACTGCTCCCTTCTAGGAGGGTTCAATTCTCTTGGGCAATAGAGTAGGTTAAGTATCTGAGCATCACACTGGCACAGATGCTCTACAACTAAGCTTATAGACAGGGGTCCCCTAGACCACAGTTCTTTTAGGCGGCAGTGCCAGTCAATAGTGCAGGTATGACCCTGTGGATGTACGGCCACATTATATGACTGACATTGATCTCAACCCAAGTCAGTGGGAGAAAAACATGGTCTCTCCAGTGCAAAGATCCTATTTAAGCTGAACATAGCTCTTAAATCCTGTCTCCTTTATTTCCTTCTTTGTCCATAGCACCAACTTTCCCAAACTCTTTAGGTAGACTAATGAGAACATGTGTTGGTCCATATTCAATATCTAATAACTGCATTTATGTGTTGCTTTCTTATTCTGATATTCTATTCTAAAATGGGGGGAGATTCGTTTTCAGACCAGCCTCTGTTAGAATCCCTGCTTCATTTGGTCAAACTCCAGTGGGTTCTCTGCTCCCCTCACATTGAGGTGGCAAGAATGCAAACAGTCTGCAGTGATTCCCCTCCTTGTTTTGTCTGTACATCCTCAAGGTTCTAGTGACCTGTGTATTTTCCATCAAGTTCACTGACTTCTGTGTTTATTAATTATCATGATATATGACCTTTTCAGTATAATTCATTTCCTTGTGATCACTGTTGCTCAATCACCAACATTTCGGCACCACAAACACTGCAGAGCATCATGACTCCAGTGCAATGTTTGCTCCTTTTAGAGTCCCTTAGCCTTTTTTGGGGTGAGGGGCTCACAGTGGCCAGTAGCACCATTGTCCAGACTCAACTATGATGTCTGGGCTGTTCCATGAGAATGAGAAGGGACAGGAGTGGTGAGGTCCTGGGAGACTCCCCATTAATAATGTAGATTCACCCCTAACTGCTTTTTTGGGGTGTCTGCCAAAAGTCGTGATGGGGTCAAGATAATTGGCTGGGGAAGCCTCACAGTACAAAGGCAGAAAGCCATGGGCAGCTCTCTAATGAGACGTGTCCAGGGAAAGTGCTGTGAGTTCCAGGCTTGCCAATATCTGAGACAGAGAGAGGAATGACAGGATGTTCACAGAAGAGCAATAAAAATGATTGAGCCTCTGGAGAGGCTGATTTATGACAAAGACTCTAGGAGCTAAATACATTTCATTGTGGCCCAGCAGAGCAAGTGAGGGAAGGGGAGGGTCATGGGATTCTCTGTAGAACCAAGCATGGGAGAGAGGTAGGAATGGAGGTGGGCTCTGGGGAAGGAGGGTGGGGCAGAGGAGTCCTAGGAAAAAAGGAGAAGAAATCTAGAGAAAGGGAGAGAAAATGTAGAGGACAGAAATAGTCTGGGGGAAATCCACAAGGACCCCTGTGGAATGCAAGGGCCTTGGGATTTGAGGGGCAGCTGAGGAAGACTTGGGGTTCCTAAGGTCAGCAGGGTCATTCAAATGTTCATCTCTTCTCTGTCAACGTCAGACCTGGGGCCCCTCCCGTAGCACCTCCCAATCCCCTGTCCTGAGGACCTCTGAATCTCCCTTCCCCGTCTGGAAGTGCAGTTAGCTGAGTACACCGCCTCCTGCAAACCATGGGCTTCCTGGAGGTCTAGCCTCCAGCATACTGTTAGGCACTCCGACCTTAAATCAAATCCCTAAATTTGGAATAGAAAGGGCTTTTCTGTCATGGGGTAGTTTGGTGTGCCTCTGGAAGCCCCTGCCTCAGTGCATCCCTTTATTCCCATCCAAGAAGGCCTCTGGCTGTGGAAATCTCTTTATGTTGCATTGAATAGCAGCAACAGGGCCGCTGGGAAACGGTGCTCTGAGACCCCGGACTGAGCCTTGGAGGAGAAGTATGAGGTTGAACTGTTAGAGAGGTGTCTCCAATTCCACTTCCAAAATTACAGTGTAAAGCTCTTCAAAGACGAGATGAAATAAGGGTAATCATAATAGTCATGGTGAGGTCCTACATTTCTATGCCACTTACAGGTCACGGAAAGCTTTCACATCCATTAACCGTTTGCCCTCCTAACATCCTCGCCTAGCTCAGTGGGTTGTCAGGAAAATCAAAGGTTTCCCCCAGGAACTGAGACTGCAGGCATGCCCCACTTTAAGCAAATCCTGCTGTGAAGAAAGCCTGTTTCGCAGAGGAATTTAACGGCATTATTTTAAATGGTGGGTTCCCCCAGCATGCGAAGAAATAGGAGGCCATTTAGTAGAATGCTTGATTGATTGACACATATCTTGTTCAGCACCAGCTGCATGCCGATAGCATCTAATATGTGCTGAGCCTGACTGCTTGTGCTGAGAGATGAGGGAATGCTTCTGATACTGTCAGCCCCAAGAGTGGAGAAATCTTTGCATCTTTGGGTTCATTTTCTAACCCCTCCTCTGCATGTACAGCCATCTCAGGAACGAGCTTACATTCCTGGGATGGTGGGGATGGCATTAAAACTGAGCTGGACTTCTGTGATACCTTCGATTCAGGTCTGGCAAAGAAAGGCAGTCCCCACACCCCATGTTGGTATGGGGGGCTGTCAGGTAACAACGGGCGCTGCCCATAGTCACTGTTGCTGTGCTGTGGAGGAAGGGGGAAGACCCAGACTAGAGACCCAGCACAGAGAGACAAGGGAGGTGCCCTCTGGGGCTCTGGTTCTGGGTCTCCTGCCCTCTACCCCCAATTCCTAGGGCTTGGCTATTCAATTCCTCCAGCTATGACTCAAACACTTCTTCTTCTTTTAACTCAAGCTGGTTCAAGTTAGGTTTCTCTCCCTGATACTTTTAAAAATCACTAAAAGCATTATCCTTGGTTGAAAGAGACAGGATATACACTCACAACCCTTTGATATATACAAAAGCAGTTAAATGTGGTGATTGAGAGTTAGGGGTCAAATCATTGAAAGAGCGAAGATGGGAAATATCCAAACACCAAACAAAAAACAGTTCAGTTAAGTAAATATTGGTGTGCAAAGAGATACAATGCAGCTGCAGGGGAAAAAAAATGAGTAGAGTTCTATTCAGATATAGAAAGAGCTCCAAGTCGTACTAAGCTTAAAATGTGAGGTGTGCTTTGAGGTACGACTCCACAGATCTTAAACTGGCTGAAATAAAAAATGTTGACAATATCAAGTGCCGGTGAAAATGTGGGGCTGTCATGCTTTGCTGGTGGGAAGGCAAAATGAAACAGCCACTCTGTTTGGCATGGTCTGGCAATTTCTTACAAAGTTAAACACACAGGAACAGGTGATCGAGCCATTCCACTCCTGGGTATTTGCCCAGGAAATACGAAAACTTACATTCATGCAGAAACATACTCATGCATGTGCGAATAACTCCACAGCAAGAGCTAAAAAATGGAAACAACCCAAAGATTTTTCAGCAGAGGAATGGAGAAACAAATTGCCGTGTTTATGCAATGGAATGCTACTCAGCAAGGCAAAAGAATGGGCTAGTGGTACTTGCAAATGCTGGGTGGATTTCAAGGACCTTAGGTTGAGCGAAGAAGACCATGGCAAAGGTCGTGTGCTGTGGCTTCTATTTATTATTTATTGTTCTTGGAGTGACAGAACACAGCGATGGAGAATAGCTCCGTGGTTGCCAGGGGTTAAGGCTGGGAGAACAGCGTAGTTCTAAAGGAGTAGCATGTGGAACGTTCTTTGTGGTAAGGGAGCAGTTCTGAATTCTGACCAACGTGGTGCTTACACAAGTCCGCACATGTGATAAAGCTTCATAGAGCTATTTATCAGAAAGGTAAAAAATTAGTGTACCTAAACCTGGTAAAATGGGAGGAAGTGTAATTGGATTATGCTGTTGTCCGTTTCCCAGTCTGATAGCTGTACTATACCTACAGAAGATGTTGTCACTGAGGGAGGCTGGCTGGAGGGCATTTGGGAATTCTCTACTATCTTGCAACTTCTATGTGAGTCTAAAATTATTTAAAAATAAAAATAACAAGGTGCCGAGCAATGTGTATAATATCTAACCTTTCCTGCAAAAGGGGAGGGATGGAATTTATGTTCATGTTTGCTTGTACACTCTTAAAGAAACTGCAAGTTAATTTAAGAGACGTAGAAGAATAGTTATTGAGAGGAGGGTGGTTGAAGATACAGAGTAATGATGAAGAAGAGGCTTTGCGCTATCTTTGACGCTTTATGGATTTTGAATCATGTTTATGTTTTCTTAAGTTTCTTAAAAATTAAGAGAAGAGGAATGTGGGTTCTAGACTTACTTAACAGAGGGGTAATTACATTGGAATCCCAGTTCTAGTATTTACCAGCTGTGTCACTTTGTACAATCCAATTTCCCTCTCTGTGCCTCAGTTGCCATGTCTGTAAACTGAAGCTGATGGTAATAGTATATGTCCCATAGGACTGCTATGAGGATTAAATCATCTGTAGCACTTTTCCTACTTGGAAATATACTGGTTTTATTCTTCTCACCTGCCCCATTTTGTAGAGATGGAAGCTAAAGCAGAGAGGGATATGAAGGATTAATTCAAGGTCACATATTAGTAAACACTGGAGCTTGAACTCAAATCCAGATGTCTTACTCTGAAGCCCACATTTTTGAAGTCTATACTTGCCTGCCTCCCTTTCCCACTGAGTGGTTCCTTCTTTGAGTTTCCAGCTGGGAAAAGAAGGGTGGAAAGGAAGCCAGCTAGCCCCCAGCATGAATATACTGTTCCTTCCAATCTCCTTCTTGTGTCCAGATAATAACTCGCCATCTTGGCAAGCAGCTGACCTGGGATGGGGTTGGTCCTAACCATACCATAGCCAGGCACTGGGCTGCAAGGGTCAATATTCCCAGAGTGGGCCCTGCCCTCAGGGCCCAGCAGCAGCCATAGGGCCTGGCTCCAAAACACATTTTAATAAAATAAATGAATTTCACATTATAAATAGTGATTTCTGTTTTATATTATAGGAACGGCTTTCCCAGTACATTTTGAGCTGAGTGCACGTTGGGGTGGTCACGGCTTCTAGGTCTTCTATAGACGTCTGCCCAGGATGGGGGTGGGTGGGAGGTGTGGACCCCTGAGTGTGGGAAGTGCTCTGAAAAAGACGGAAGGAGAGAAGGCCTAGGAAGGGGGGGGGGAGATGTGAGGGGCTTCCACGTCACACTGCCCTACTCCAGACTCAAGGTTCAGTTTAGCTGCCAACTCATGATTCGACCTTATGCAAATCCCTTCTTCCTGCCAGACTTTGGTTCCCTCATCTGGACCATGGGCTCTACATCCCTTCTGCTTCTAATCCTTCTTGGCTCTGGTCTCAGTTTCAGAGCCTGGAAACATGGCGAAGGGATTGGAAGGGACATTGGCTTGGACTGGAGGCATGTGTCAGGTTTTGGATTAGGGACTGACGAGGTAGAGAATGAGAAAAGCAGAGAGGTTTGAATGTTGTTTATTCTCTCATTGGACAAACACTGTCTGAGCCCCTACTTTGTGGGCCCTCTTCTTAGTTGTTTGGGAACAGGGGTGTCTAATCCACACCTGTCGAGGGACCTGAAGTTTAATTAATTAATTAATTAATTTGTCAGAGACAGAGGGAGAGAGAGCGAGCAAGCACAGGCAGACAAAGAGGCAGGCAGAGGCAGAGGGAGAAGCGGGCTCCCTGCCAAGCAAGAAGCCTGATGTGGGACTTGATCCCAGGGCCCTGGGATCATGACTTGAGCCGAAGGCAGCTGCTTAACCAACTGAGCCACCCAGGTGTCCCATAACGGGGACACAGAAGAGATGAGGATGGCACCTGTGGTGAGCACTGCAGTGAGAAAGGGAGTGGGAAGGAAGGAAGGAGGCTCTCCTCTCCATGGGAGGAGAGAGCTAAGCCGACCATTCACCCAAGGAAAGAAATGCATCTCTGATATAGAGGTTTCAAGATGGTGGTCCATGGGCCAGATTCCAGCATGGATAGATTTTGCTTGGTTCCATAATATATGTTAAAATTGTAATAAGCTTCCAACTATGAAAATATATTTTTTTAATAGAAAACTGGGATTCTGCTCTTAAAGACGTAGCAGTACAGGCTGCATTCCCGGGATGTGACGGTGGTTGGCCAGAGCCAAGCTGAGGTGGCCTGTGAGGGAAGGGGCTCCCCAGGTCCCCAGTCTCCACCACTCCCTTGTGTTCCCCCTTCCCTGGCAGCTCCACTTGCTTTCTTTACCCTCCTGATTCTCCTGACATCCCAGTTTGTCACTGTTGGTCTTGTTATTCCTGTAAAGGGCCGACTGGTCTAGTGATTGGATCCATTCGGGGCCAGGTGGATAGAGGCCTGCCGCGTGTCCCCAGGCTCCAGCAGCCACTTTGCTTTGGTCATCATTAACACAATCTGCGGCCAGGTTGGAAAGACGGAAAGCATCCTTTCAGGCCCAAAGGGTCCCCCTTGGCAGGTGCAGAAGCCAATTTAAATTGTTTTTCTTTTTTTATTTGCTCATCTGAAAAGTCCTCCCAGATCTCCCTTCTTATTAACAACCTGCGCACCACGCTGTGCTTAAAGTTCAGAGCGCCATAGGATACAGAGCCGTAATTAATCTCCGTCCCCGAGTTCTAGAACACTTAGAGCAATTATAATTTACTGTCGGAAAACCAATTTGGGGAAGCGGTGGTGTTCTCACCCCTGATCAGGGCTCCACCAAATGCCACTTCCTGTCCACATGCTGCCTGCGGGGAGAAAAAGACTTTTAGCCTTTGTATTTCCGAGAGGTGACATCAGCTGGCCAAGGCAGAGGAGGGCCCGGGAGGGGGCGCGCCGCCAGGGTGCTCACCGGCTTGTGAGCCCGAACTACCCCAGAGCTACTTTTCCCACTCTGCTTGTTGCAGGCACCTCTTATTTTCCAATTTACTCCAATTTCCCAGCCACTGTCCGGGTCCCTCCCATGTTCCAGACGCTGCTTGGTTGGGGCCGATGCCAAGGCCCGTTTCCATCTTCTGTCCTCACCCCTTTCTAGCCACTGTCCCCGCTTCCCTGGGCCATATTTGAGCTTCCAGGTTCATGGACAAAAGTTCCTTTTTTCTCTTCATTTCTTTCTTTCTTTCTTTCTTTTTTTTTTTTTTTTGCCCAGGGACAGATCGTCATATCATGGAAATCACTCCCAGATGACTGGGTCCAATGGACTCACCAGACACGTTTCCAATTATCATACATAGGACGCCGAGTGGAGCTGCACGCATGCGCACCGGGTCGGGACGGCGAGCTGCTGGATACGGCAGGGTGTTTACGGGCCCGTCTCCCCTGCTGTCTGTGTCGTCTGTTAAGGGCCACATCCCGTTTGTCCACTGGGCCCAGCACCCAGCAAGAGGCCCACATAGAGCCAGTGAGTGGTTAAGTGTGTCCACCGGGATGGGTAGCTTAACAGAAATGCATATACTAACAGTAGTGTGTGTGCAAATATAAATACCCCAGGAGAACAAGTCGGTAATGGCATTCATTCATTCATTCATACATTCATTCACCCAGTCCTGACAGTAACCAGGACATATGCTCTACTAAAATTCATATATCTTGTCTCTGACCCCAGCTTTAAATTATCCATAATGCAAGATAATAAAAAGCCCTATTTGAGGCCCATTTAAGGGGTCCTGGGGGCACACAGGAGGAGTCCCTGACTGCTGGGTGGCAGGAAAGCATCCTGAAGGAGGTGATATTCAAGCAAGGCCCAGATTATTCTGTACTCTTCTCCAGCACTGCACTTAAAAGTTGTTCCAGCACTACACTTAAAATTTGTACTAAGTTTATCCGTGTATGTGTTTGTGTCCCCAGGAAGGCTGGGACCCCGTAAAGAAGGGACCCTGTCTTTGCTACCCTTGGATTCTCACCACCCAGAACAGTGCCTGGCCCACAGGATTATGTATTTGGTGCATGTTCAGCAGATGAACCAACGAATGAATGAATGAATGAGGGTTTTCCAGGTAAGAAAGAGGAGGGGCTAGAGCAGGTGCATGGAATAGCTCAGATGGGTGGGAGCAGGCAAGCCTGGGAGCTTAGTGTTGGTGCTGAGAGCCCAGGCAAGCTGAGTGCCTGAGGAAGGGAGTGTAGTCAGCACCAGCAGAGTAGAGGGGCAGAGACACAAAGGACAGCTTGCGGGGGTCACACTTGGGGTGACAAACTCTGATGCTTTCAGAAGCCAGGCAGACAGAAGACATTAATGAGGGTGGCAGGAGTGGTGGGGCCACGGAGGCCTGGAGTGAGCATAACCCACCGGCGGCACTGGAATGCAACACGGCTCACATGCTCTTGTTAGCCTGTTACAACACCCAGGTTTGGGTCACAGATTTGCCACTTTCCCCACCCTGCCCCCTGTGCTTTAGACTGTAGACAGGGTTGTATGGATCTGTGGGGAGGTCCTGCCTTGAATTGCTGGGGAAAAGGAGATACATCCCAGCTTGGCCCTTTAAGCTCCAGAAGCCTCCCGAGCCTCTTTTCTTTTCTGCCCCTGGCTTGTTCATCTGCTTGTTCACCTTCCCTTGCACACCTGTTGGGCTGGCTGGGACAATGGATACTCAGTGGTCTGCAGATACTGGAGACCTGGGCCCCGGTTGGGGCGGGTGGTTCGTTCCACGGCTGAGGCTCGGGAATGTCTGAGCTACCGTGGAGAAAGGCCGACTGTAATGGGCAACCTTACAGGAGATCTGGAATATCTCCCTGGAGGGAAGGTTCTGGCTGAGCGGGAAAGGCCCCTGACTGGAGTGGAGAAGCAGAGTTCATGCAGATGAAGTGACCATGGCAGAGAGGATGGCTGGGGAGGCTGGAGTGGCCTGAGAAGAGATTCTGGAAAAGCCGGAGCCGCTGAGGATGAATGGCAGCAGGGCGTGAACAGTTAGGGAGGTAGCCTGAAGCTTCCCCAGTAGCTTGATTCCCTGAGACCTGGCCAGAGCAGGAGCAGCATCTGGAAGAAGGTCGGCCAGTGGAGGGCCTCGATGATGCTTCTGGAAGCCTGGGGTGGAAGGCTGGGTTCGATTCTCAGCCACACCTCAGCAGTCCGCACAGCCAGACACAAGTCCCTGTCCCCCACCTGGACCAATCCTGGGGTGCCCCTGCTCACTGGTACTGGGAGGGCAGAGCAGGCCCCAGTTCCCAGGGTCATGGAAGTTAGCTTCCTGGTGACTCCAGGCCCATGCGTACCCGGCACTTTGTCTCATCACCCGCAGAGGTGCCCGGCACCTAGCAAGGACTGTGTAAATGAGTGGAGGGTTTGGAGTCCCAGGCGGAGCCCCTGCCCAGTCTCCAGAGGCCTAGGAGCAGTTGGACAAACACTTCCTGGGCATCTACCATGAGGGGGCAGTAGGCAGGGGCTAGGGCCTCTCCCATGGCTGAGACCGATCGGGTCCTGCCCCCAGGGAGTGCATAGTACTAGGGGGAGGCAGAGCCCTGTGGTCCTCCATGGCCAGGGAAGCTGTGGCTGCCCTGGCGGGGGCGCCCGAGGGAACTTTCTGAGTCCTCCACTCTGTGTGGGCTCCTCCTTCCTCCCCTTTTCTTGCCCTCCCACCAGTTCCCATTCCCTCTCCAAGGTCTGGCTCGAATAGCACCTCATAGGGTGAGTCCTCCGGTAGCCTCCTCCCAGTTGGGCTTCCTCTTGGGCCAGCTTTATTCCGCTGTTCTCAGTCGCTGTGCTTAGGGGCTCTGTGCATCCATGGCATCCAAGGCCATGTGCCTGGTGGGTGTTTGTTGAGTGAATGTCTGACCTGGCAGGCCTTGGAACGTCCTTCCTCTCTTCTGCTTGGAAAGTGCAGATGGGGCACTGAAGGACTTGGTCCTGCTCTTTGTCCCTTACTTCCACCCTTCAGGTGGCCCAGAGCCCTGGCAAATAACAAGAGACCCTGTTTTGCTCGCCTTAAAGTACTTCGGAATCTACCCCAGATAGTGCTTGGCCTCGGGTATGCATCATTTCATTTTATTCTTGCCATGGCCTTAGGATTTGATTGTGCCATTATCATCCTCATTTTACAAAGAGGAGGAAGTGAAAACTCAGTGGCTCAGAGAGGCCAAGACATGGGTCCAAGTTCACACAGCCCAGGCTTTCTCCTTAAGACAGATGGCTTAGCCTCTGTGTCTGGTTAAGGAGGGTCCTGTGTCCAGCTGAAGAGGACAGAAGGTCCTCCTGCCCCCACGACACATTCCAGATACTAAAACTGTCTCCACCTGGAGTCCTGTGGACTTGCCCCAGCCTTGGTGTTGTTCCCACGGGGAGCTGCCTGGGCTGCTCCAACACTTGTAGCTTCCCTGATCCTCAAGGCCCGAATCACAGGTGGGATCTGATTTATGCTGCTCTTCCTTGTGCGCTGCACAGGGGTCATTCTTGGTCATCTGGCCTCACACTCGCTGAAGTCAGGGGTGGAGCCTGGACACACAGCAGGTGCTTAACTAAGGACACGTGGCTTTATGGCTATGTGGCTAAGGTCGTGTCTCTTTGAAGGTTGTCAGTCTCCATGCATAGCCACCTGCCTTTCCCTCTTGAAAGCTGGTAATTCCCTTGTCCATTCTAACCAGTGTCTTTCCTAGATGGCCGCTAAAGAGTTGGCCTGGCTGATGGAGAAGGCAGGAGGCCCAGGGCATCTGTCTCAGCACTGCCATGGATGGGTTGCAGGGCTTTATCTCTGGGTCCTCAGATGCCTCATTTATGGACAGAATAATCAGACACGGCCTTCAGGGTATAGTGAGGGTTCAAGGAAACTCAGGGGCCATCTTCTGGGCCTCATTTTTGGCTAAGCTGCCCAAGGCTGAGAACTACTGTGGGTACCCTTTGATTCCAAAGAAGATGCCAGATGAACAGGCTGGGGTTCGAGGTAGATGAGTAATAGCAGCTTTTATGAGCGTAGTGCCACACTCCTCACCGTAAGGGATAAGGAAGAGGCCCTCAGAAGAGTTCTCTTGGGGGGTAGGGGAAGGGTGCTGGGGCGTGTGTCCTCTCCCTCACCTCCAGCCTAATGAGAGGCTTTTAGGAGGGTATGCCAGAGTTCTCCAAGAAACAGAACCAATAAGATATTGCTGGTCTAAGCCTTGGAGTCCAAAGACTAAGAAGCAGGAACTCTGATGTCCAAAGACTAAGAAGCAGGAGCTCTGATGTCCAAGGGCAGGAGAAGGCGGATATTGCTATTCAAGAGAGAGGGAAAATCTGCCCTTCCTCTGTTGTTTTGTTCTAGACCTCAAGGGATTGGATGATGCCTGTCCCCATTAGTGAGCATGAGTCTTTTCTACTCAAATTCAGATGTTAGTATCTTCTGGAAAGACCCTCACAGACACAGCCAGACATCATGTTTAACTGTGACCTGGGTATCCTTTAACCCAGTCAAGTTGACAAATAATATTAGCCATAACAGAGAGCTTGGCAAAGGACCCCGAAGTTTGGGAAATACGATGTTAGGCATCTGCTCCATGCCCAAGATGTCTGACAGAAAGCTACTGTGGGTGGCAGGGTCTGGGGCAGCAGAAAGAACAATGAAGCACGCGTTTAGGTCAGCTGCCCTCTTGCCAGTGAACACACAGGGGAGCACCTGTGTTCCAGCATTCGGCTGAGCAGCTCCTCCAAAGAAGCATGCCCAGAGGGGCCGTGGGGCCTCAAAAGGCTCCTCAGAGGCCCGGCAGCTAAGGAAGCATTTGGAAGTGATCAGCCATAGCTGAGATGATGGTATTCTCAGCAAGGGACTCATCCAAGAACGCATGACAGCCCCACATGAGAAAGAGCTGGATTTTATCTACCAGCTCCATGGAGGACAACACCAGGTCCCAGATGCCCTGATGCAGAAGAGTCCGGACATCCGGCCCCTTGATGGCTGCTGGGCCTCACCCTCAGGGATCAGAATCCAAGGTCATGCACTAAAGGAGGAGAGCAGAGGTTGGGAGAAAGGGGAGGTAGGTTGACTCTCTCCTTCAAGGCCAGTGGCATTCCAGCCCCAGCTGATGGAGGAGGCTGGCTGGAAATGGCACGAGACTATGGTCTTAACTGGACTGGACATTCTAGTTCGCAAAATAAGACTCTTGGTTACTTATGGAATTTATTACCGGAGAGTAATAGAAAAAAATGTATGCTACTAACCTGTTGAGATTTCATTCAGCTCAGGGAAAGAATCACAGCCATCTAGCGGGTTTTACATTTTGGTACTTTGTACATTGTGGACGTGGTGGGTTTTTTGTTTGTTTGTTTGTTTGTTTTTGGCCTTTTTTGATTCTGATTTTTTTAAAACAGTGCTTTAAAATATGATTTATTTGGTATTCCTGGGATTTTTGATACTATCTTAAATTTTGCTCCCCAGGCCAGTGCCTCCCTTGGGCTCACCCTCCTCCCGGTCCTTGGTGAGGAAGAAGACGAAGGTCATTCCCAGCTTGCGCACTCCTGGGTTTCGCAGATTCACTCTGCAGCCTCCAGCACGCTCTGCAGCAAAGCCATGGTAGTACCACTGCTACTGAGGATGAGGATGACGACTAACTTTTGTCTCTATTCTACAGAAGAGAAAAGCAAGGCCGGGAGAGTTCAAGTGAGCTGCTCGACATCTCACCGCAGAAGCGCCCCAGAGCTGGGATTCGAACCCAGGCAGTCTGGCCCCGGAGTCCACGCTCTTAGCTGCTCCCTACAACTGCCCCCCTGGTAGACAGTGTCCTTGTTTAGTGTCACCTGATGCTGCCTGGGCTTAAAACCAGAGACAGGCGGCTCCTTGGCAGCTGTTTTCCCAGCTCTCGTTGGAAATGGATAGTGGAAACCCAATTTGCACCCAGAGCCGGGTGCATCGCCCCACTCTCTGCCTGGGTACAGTTCTACTCTGTGAGGCCATGCTCAGCTCTCTATTCCATCTCCTAGTCCCCCCAGGGCCCCTCCCTTAGTAGATGGGGGGGGAGCAGAGGGTGGGCGCTGGGAGTCCGAGACCAGGGCAGGGACTGGCCGTTGGGAGTGAGGTCCAAGCCGTGCTGATTTGCAGATGGAAATTTACATACATAATGTAATTTGGGCCAATTGAATTGTCGATTAAGATGGAATCACTTGACATGCAACACGTACTCTGGCGGGTGACCGAGGAGACAAGAGGCCCTTGAGATGCCTGTAGCAAAAACACGCTTTTGTTTTTCAAGGAGATGGCCATTTCCAAATTCCACATTTTAACAACCTCCTCTCTCAAGCCCCCCTTCCCTCTGGGTCACAGCTGGGATCTGTTGAAATGAAAAACTTTATGGGCAATTCACATTTAAATCCCAGGCACAGTCAGCATGCTCCTGGGTGCAGCTGGGGAGGGGGGCCCTAGACCCCTCCTCAGACTGCGGAGGCTGCAGGCCAGGGCCCTGGGTTGGAGCCCTACAACCCCCCACCTATGACAAGCTAGGAAGTGGTGCTGGACACACACTGGGGCTGTGGGGGAAGGAAGGGGTGCACTTCCTGCCTCCACGATCTTGGGCACCAGGCTTTGCCTCTCAGAGCCTCAAGCTCCTCATCTATGAAGTGGAGAGAATGTTCCACCATCATCTGTGATGATTATGGTGGGAAGGCAAGGTGATAGCCTAAGAACCTTGGAAATCGTTACATGATGCTCATAATAATAACAAAGGGTAACTACCACATTGCCACGAGGCTCCAAACTCTCCGTATTACTTGTTATTTTCAGGTTTATTAAAACAGCAAATTCCTTGTTGCCTCAGGGCATTTGCAGATTGTTTGATTGTTCACTTCCTGCTGTGCCCTCCCTCCTCCCCTGCCCTTTGCCTGGTGGGCCTTCCATCTTTCCTTAAGCTTCCACCTAAATTCACTTTTCCAGGGACTTCTGTCTCCATCCAAGCCTTCCTGTTCTATGTTCTGAATGCCCCGAACCTTTCCTTCTTACACAGTTGTAATTTGATGTGATTCCTTGTGTCCTATCAACCTCCATACCAAGCTCTAAGTTCCACCAAGGCAAGAGCATGTTTGCCTTATTCACTGCTGATCCTTGGTGTGTGCTGCAAAGTAGACTTTCAAAAAAGCAGGTGTTGCATGTTGGCAAAACACACTCCTTCTCTTCACCTGGCTAATTCCTGCCAATCCTTTAGGTCTCAGTGTACACATCACCTTCTCTGGGAATCCTTCCCAGATGCCCCTGATTTAAGTAAGGTGCCTCCCTTGTGGGTGCTATAACAGCCCACCCCTGGGGGGGGTGCTTCCCACCACAAGACCCCTGGACGATGACTGCTCATTTGTTGGTCTCCATCCCCCACTGGACAGTAAATTTCCAAGGTCAGGGCTGGCATCTCATTCACTGGGGCACCTCCAGCACCCAGCTCAGAACCTGGCCTACAGTTTATCACCGAAAAAACAAATCAGAGGTCCAATCTGGACAAGAGACTGTGGCTCACACTGTGGCGGTGGATGGAGGGGATGGGACCCAGAGGCTTAAGGTGAGGGAGTCATGAATCCTGTGTGGAGTTGGCTGGGACCGTGGAGAGCGCTCGTCAGACATAGGAAAGACCTGTGCCCAATGAATCAGGGCGCCCTGAGTCCTGGGAGAGCCCAGTTTGGGTTCCTACAGGTTTCTTGAGAGAGCCAGACAGAGCTGAATGTTGGGGGTGGGTGGTGGTGTTTGGGACTACTGGTAAGTTGGAAAGAGGGGTCTGGCACTGAGAGGGTGACACAAGAGCTCCTTGGCCAGCTAGCTGAGAGCCCTCCCAGTGCCCAGAATGGGCCGCTGTGAGGATGCCATCTGGGTGCCCTTGTCCCATGGGCTCGCAAGGGCCCATGTGCTTTCTGTCTGCATGCAAAGTGAGGGGCAAGGCTGGCTGTGGCGGTTCCGCCCCCTCTTCTGCTGGCTCTGGCTCCAGGATTATCGCTCAGCAACTGAAGTCTTGCTGCCCTTACCCTGCACTAGGTCCTCACTCAAGGAGCCCGGCCAAGAGTATGGAGCCTTTGGGGGTCTTATCAGGCTGTCTACTCCCAAAATCCCTTGGACTCCAGGTGTAGCCCTAGGGGCCTGGCTTTGCCTCAGTGTCCCCACTGCATGGTAAAAGAGCCTTCGTAAATCCAAGGGATGGAAGAGTTTTGCACACAGTAGGTACTTAATGAATGCTTGTTGAAACCCAGCTGGGATCCCAAAACTGTCATCCCCCACACTTGTTTTTCTAGCCACCTGTTTAGAACAGCATAGACCTATGAGCTCATTTATAAACCTAATGAAAGCTGTTAGAGGACAAGGGTAGAGAACAGAGCCTATGGCACTCTACTAGGTATTTCCTTCTGGGCTGGTATGAACCCATGTTCAGCAGTGTTTAGGAGTTTCCCAGGTTATTAGATAATAAATTGGGCCCAACTTTGTGGCCATAGAACTCATCTCTTCCTGACCTTTCTAGAATAAAGTATGGGGAAAGTCTGACAATACCTTTCAGGAACTCTTTGGGTTCTGTTGACTTTCTCCTCTCTCCCAGAGCCAGCCGCTACCTTCTGTGTGTACCGACCATCATGGGGAGCCGATCACCTCTGTGGAGACGGGGTACTTATTGGCCTTGGAATAGATACTCTGGCCCATTCTCAAGGGGTGAGTCTGAGGGAGGGGGCAATGCGAGGGGACAAAGGCAGGGCACAGAGAAGAAGAGCCCCTGGGCTATCCCCCTCTCTCTGCTTCTCACACTGCTCTTCCTGGTCACCCCAAATGGGCTTCTCCTTTTCCCACCCACCCCTCATCTCCTGAGGCCACAGGCTCCCCCCGAGTCAAGCAGGGTGGTTCACGACCCCTGTTACAGTGAGAGCTGCCACCTTACTCCCCGGAGGACCTGGCATATCCCATCCCCTGTCGGGGCCTCAGCCCTGTGCTATAAAATGAAACACTCTGTGGTCGATGGTATCTAAAGGTTTAACACGTTCTGCACACATTACGGCCTGCATTCTCGGCCGCTCAGCCACAAACAGTGGGATGTCAGGAAAGTCCCTGCTTCTTTGGCTTTTAGAGCCCTCTGCTTTAAAGTTGTGGGGCCGGGGATGGGGGAGGCACGCTGGGTGCCAAAAGCTTCAAGGACTCTTCTTGCTGGTCCTTTTCAGGATTCTATGAACCCTAATACCAATGACTTAAAAAAAAAAAAACTATTTAAAGAAAAAAAAAATCCGTGAAAATCACTATGCTGTACGATTTGATTTCTCAGAAATGATCAGGAAGGAAGAATGTGGGACGTCTCAAGGTGGTTGTGTGTGTGTGTGTTCTTTTTTTTTTCCCCTTTTTTACACTCCAGTGAATCAATCTTCGCAGAGAGTATGAAATGAAAATCTGCCACCTTGCAGTAAAATTAGAGCTGGCATCGCTGTCTTAACCAAAAAAAAAAAAAAAAAAAAAAGAAGAAGAAGAAAAAAAGAGAGAGAAAAATTATGACCAGCTGCCTGCTGGATTCACCCTGTCGAGGAAGTGCCTTGTGACACATTTTACGACCCCGAGGATTATGGCGGCCTCGATGCTATCATCTTAATTGCAGGAGCAAGGCTGCAGCCAGTTGTCTCCCTGGAGCCCCCGTGCTCTGGCCCACAGAATGCGCCTGGCTCTTAATCTGACGAATTCTTTTCTCTATTCTACCTGCTCCAAATTACTTTGTGGAGGCTGCAGGCTTCCTGGCTACTACTGATTTTCTTTTTCTTTTTTCTTTTTTCTTCCTTCCTAAAGGGGCCATGGAAGCCCAAAGAGGTCGCAGGAGGGAGAAGGACAGCTCATTCTCAGTGTCCTCCCGAGGTGGCAGGAGAGGTCTGGAGTGGGGCCTCTGTCTTTCTGGTCCTTGAGCTTGTGAAACACATGGTACAGTCTGCGTGTTCAGGGGTCATAGACAATGGCAGGATTTGGACCTCAGTTTGGGGACCAAAGGAGCCACCAGCATCTTGGGAGCTCACCGTCATTAGACTGGATGGGACTGAGGAATGCTCCTGACCCAAGGCACCTGGGCTGGGTGTGGGGTGCCCCTTCCGGAGACATTGCTTGGAGAGGACCTGCAGAGAGGAAGGGTTCCGGAAGCGCCTGTGTTGAAACCAGAGTTCCAAGTCCTAATCCCACCTCCACAACTTGCTCTATGACCAGAAGAAATGTCCTTTCCCTCTCTGGGTCCCAGATCCCCATTTGGAAAATTGGAACTTTGGATTCAAGCTGGCGTTGCAGATTAGTGGTCCTGAGATTTAACCTGCAAAAGTTGTTTTGTTTGGACTGAATGGTGCTTTTAAACCTGGAAATTTTATATTAAAAAAAAAAATCCAAACTGTTTACTTCTCTTAAAAAATCAGAAGACTTAGAAAAAAGGGTTTATTTTGTCATGTGGCAAAAATGGCTGCCCCTAGACATTGACAAGCCAATCTTTTAGTCCATCCGAGTCAAGAGACTTAAAATGGCTAACCCAATCTTGAAGGAGGAAAAGGTAAAAAATACACACACTTCCAGTCCTCAGAAGTTACTACAAATCTACATTAATCAAGATATTGTGGTATTGGGGCACTTGGGTGGCTCAGTGGGTTAAAGCCTCTGCCTTTGGCTCAGGTCATAATCTCAGGGTCCTGGGATTGAGCCTAGCATCGGGCTCTCTGCTCAGCAGGGAGCCTGCTTCCCCACTCTCTGCCTGCCTCTCTGCCTACTTGTGATCTCTATCTGATAAATAAATAAATAAAATCTTAAAAAAAAAAAAAGACAGTGTGGTATTGGCAAAAGGGTAGACATATAGATCCATGGAATAGAACTGATAGCTTAGAAATAAACCTGCAGGTTTGTAGTCAAGGGAATTGTTTTTGCCCAGAGTGTCCAGACAATAGGATGGGGAAAGAGTAGGCTTTTCAACAGATGGTGTTGGGGCACCTGGATATCCACATACAAAAGAATGAATTTGGACCTCTACCTCACACCACATCTAAAAATTAATAATAGGGACGCCTGGGTGGCTCAGTTGGTTAAGCAGCTGCCTTCAGCTCAGGTCATGATCCCAGCGTCCTGGGATCGAGTCCCACATCGGGCTCCTTGCTCCGCAGGGAGCCTGCTTCTCCCTCTGACTCTGCCTGCCATTCTGTCTGCCTGTGCTCGCTCTCGCTCGCTCTCGCTTGCTCTCTGACAAATAAATAAATAAAATCCTTAAAAAAAAAAAAAAAAAAAAAAAAAAATTAATAATAAAAAAAATTGATCAAAGACCTAAATGCAAGAGCTGAAATGATAAAACTCTTAGAAGAAAAGACATAAACGTTTTTGACCTTGCATTTGTCACTGGTTTCTTAGGTAATACCAAAAGTACAAGTGCCTCTCCCAAATTAGATAAATTGGATTTGCATTACATTTAAAAGCCTCTGTGCTGCAAATGGTACCATTGAGGAGGTGAAAAGACAACTCCCAGAATGGGGAACATATTTGCAAATCGTAGACAGATAAAGGACTTCTATTCAGAATATATAATAAGCAAGGTTTTCAGTTCAATAATAAAAGCAGAACTTAATTAAAAAATGGGCAATGTGTCTAAATGGAGATTTTTTCCAAAGAAGATACACAAGTAGCCAGTACGCCTACGGAAAGATGTTTAACACCTTTGTTATTAGGAAAACGCAAATCCAAAGCATAGCAACCAAATCCAAAGCAACCCCAGGATGGCTACAACCAAAAAGATGGGCGTGGAGGATGTGGGGAAACTGGAACCCAGCTACCATGCTGCTGGGAGTGTAGAATAGAGCAGACACTCTGGAAAGTGATTTGGCAATTCATCCAAATGTGAATTGTAGAGTTCTGGCGTGGCCCAGCGGTTACATCCACTCCTAGGTACGCAGAGGAGAGAAATGAAAACCTGACACAAAACCTTGTGCTTGAGTGAGCAAAGCAGCATTTTTCGTAAGAGCCAGGAAAGGAGAGACAACACCAGTGTCCCTCAACTGGGGAGTGTGTGAGCACAGTGTAGGACATCCATACAGTGGAACAGTATTTGACAATGAGAAGGAATGCAACCCTGATGTAGGCTTCATTAAGAACATAGGAAGTCATAAAGATGGTTGCCGTGGACCATATGGGTTCATTGATATGAAATGGCAGGAATAGGCAAATTGAAAGAACTCCAATGAGCTTAGTGCTTACACAGGGCTGGTGGCTGTGGGCGGGGGTGGAGGGGGGTGGGAAGGGAGGGCGACTGCCAATGGGCATGGGATTTCCCCTGGGGTGACAAAAGTGCTCTTGTGTTAGATCGTGGCGATGGCCATGCAGTTCTGTGACTATATGAAAAAACAGGAACTGGATCACTTTAAACGGGTGAGTTCTATGGTATGTTTTCTGAAGTTCTATGGTGTTATATGGAATTACGCCTCAACCAAACTACTTTAAAGAAATAGTGTCTGGACCTTGGAAGGGGCATTTCCCTTTAGATGAACAAGGGCTTTTGGCTCCTCAAAGTCCCTGCCTGGCTTTCCCTCCACTCACATTACCTGCGCAGCCCTGTCAGCCTCTGTGTTTACAAGCCCAGGTCAGAGGTTTTTAGAGGACACTTCTGGGTCCTCTCAGCCAAAGATCCATGCAATGGCAGGTTCCTCCCTCCTAGAAACACTCTCTTGCTGCCACTTCCCTGTTGTATGACCTTGGACCCTTCTGCCCTTTCTGACCTTCAGGTTCCAGAGAGGTGCAGGGAGGGAGGGGTTTGAACTTGCCCATCACTCAGAACCCCCCGCCTTCTATAGGTCTTTGAGCCTGTGAGCTCTGGCCATTACTGCCTCTTCTGTGGCCTCCCATCGAACTGGCAGCCTCCGTGGCTTTTGAGAGGGCCAGGTCTGGGAGGTTCCAGGGACCGTGCCTGAGAGGCCAGCTCAGGGGTGGCTGCTACATGGCATCCCGAGGGTCCCACCTCATTTGGCCAGGAGTGGCCGCTGGGGCTCCCTGGGGCAGAGCAGGGAGACACCAGGAAGCCAAGCTCTCACCATTTAGGGACAGGGCTTTAGGAAGGGGGTTCTCCTCCCCACCTTGTTTGAAAGGAGAGAGAAAGGCAAGTGGGGATGAATGAGAAGGAGGAAAGTAGAACTGCTCTAAGAAGTGCTGGTCCAGTCAAGGCACTGGCTACTCCGAACGCGGCTCCCCACTGTTGACACCCCATGAGGACGGCATGCTTCTGATCACTGCTCTTCTTGTTATTATTACCCCACCGTATCAGGGAGAAAGTCGAGAGGCAGAGACGTTGTGTGACCTGCCCAGGGTCACTCAGCTAGGAAGTGGCAGAGCCTGCGTCCAGAATCCACACTCTTAACTACCGTATGGACTTAGGATTTTTATTAAAACGTTTCAAACTCCCTTCAGATTGGCCTCAGACTTCAGAGGCTGGGATGGTCAGGGAAGGGCTCATTTTCAAACCCATCTAACTGGGGGAGGTTGCCGAATGAAGGAGAGGGTATTGTGATGAGGCCAGCCCCCTTCTACTGAGCATGTAGGGGGCGTGGCCGCCCTTGGGGAGCAAAGCTGACCCAGACCCGGGCTGCCTGGATCTGGCCCTTCACTGGCTGTGGGACCTTGGGCAGGTTTCTTCGCTCTTCAACTCTTGGCTTTCCTGCCACAGGGATGCTCATCCTTAGGATGAAATGTAATGTAATCATGTTTGCAAACTGAATTTCACACCGTTCCCAGTGGCTGGAAAGCCCTCAGTGATTGGCAGCAGCAGACATTCTAACCACAGTTATGGTTGGCATTTTCTGTGATGGTAGATACTCTGTGGGTTGGAGCTCTGATGTTCTCCTGCTGTTACCGCCCTGCAGAGACTCAGTCTTTGTCTTCAATGAAGGGGAGGATGGTAGGTCCTAGTGGACTGGCCTGTTGTTCAAGTTCAACGGGAGCACAGACTTCATCTCCCACTGCATTCTTGACTTCCTGTGCATGGGTGTGTTCCTGCCCTGCACTCTCATTCTTGTCTCCAAACCCATCTTTATATTCTTTTCCCCTTCCTTTCCTGGAGGTTCCCCTTCTTATGTCCTTGGGTTCCACCGTATCCCAGTTCAGAGTTGTTCTGTGTGTGTTTGTGTGTGTGCACATGTGTGTATGTGTCTAGGGGCAAATGAGAGGCAAGAAGTGATCTGAGTTAGGAGCAAAGAAAGTCTCCCAAGACTTTCTCCAGGACACAAACCTGAATTCCCAAGGGAGCCAGGCCGGGTTTGGTCATTAGTGAAGCCAGGAGGGGTGATGGAGTCTGCGGGAGGCTGGAGCCCACAGGCTCAGTCTAAAGTTCCCCCCAATTGGTGCCTTGTGAGAAGGTGCCCCCAGAAAGGCTTGATCTTTAATTTTTCAGGATAAACTGGAAATCTGTATACTAATTTTGAAGAAGAACACTGCATAGACCAGACAGATTTGTGCAATGCTTTTAAAACTTTGATGTACAAGGTCCTTGTTGAGATCTGTCACCAAGATCTCCTGGGAGGAGGGGACTCTGAGTATGACTGGCCCAAGCCCAAAAGCACCAGCCTACCTATCTGGACATCAGCTGAACTTTGCTGCTGGGCCCTCCTTGCTCAGGGGTGAGAAGACCAGAGGGATGGTAGGCAAGAGGGAGGCCAAGAGAAGGTACCAGATATGGCAGATATGGTAGGTTTGGAGACACACAGAGAGAGAGAGAATGTTGGAAGGGATGGAATATTTGAAGTTGATCCATGTGTGGTGGAAGGGACACTGACTGGACAGGAGCCAAGAGGTCTGAGCCCTCCCACTGGTCAAACCCCAAATTTTGGTACACAGTGTTAGCAAGTCATACATCCTATCCCACAACAGGCCTCGTCTCTTATAGCCGACTCAAACATGGAAACAAATCCTTATCTTCTATACCCGTGCACTGCCCTGGCTGCCACACTGTTTTTAAGGAGGGAGCCATCATCTGTGCTGCTTACGGCCTGGCTCCCCAGGGAGGGAAGAGGGACATTTGAGCTGGGTATAGAAGAATCAATAGGGTGCTGCCATCTAGGTAAAGGGGAGGGAGCTATTTTAGACCATAAGCTACCGAGGCCTGTGATAGCACCTACAAACCAGAATGGTGTGTAGCATGTGACAGAGATGGAGAGACTCATGGCAGGAAATGAGAGCAGGAAGAACTGGGGTCAGATTATGAAAGGCTTCAGTACTGGGGAAGGACCTCCCAGAGAGATCATGGGGCTGGGGAAGAGCCATGACAAGCTTTCAGTTCAGAAAGAGCCCTAATACACTCATTTATCCATCCATCCATCCGTCCATCCGTCCATCCGTCCATCCGTCCATCTGTCCATCCGTCCATCCATCCATCCATCCATCTGATATATACTGAGCACTGAGGACTCTATAGTGAGCAAAGTGTACCAACTCCTGCCTCTAAGAAGCTGATGGTCTAGGGCAGGGGGAGATAAGAATGAATGAAAGAGTCATACAAATAAGTTTCTCACTTAAGACCGTGCTAAGAACAGTGAAGCGAGAAGCTGAGAGGCTTTAACTAGGACCAGGAGGGAGCGGGGAGGGAAGCAGAGGAGGCTGGAAGCCCACACTGTGTGGACTCAGCCACACACCCAAATTAGGATCTTATCCCACATGCCCAAAGCCTGTGGACTGCCTCATGCAGGGTAGGACAGCCACAGATTTGCCGGGAACCTTGGCTTGGGCTCCCCCACCCCTTTTATCTCAGATTTCCCATCTGTCCAATGAACAGGCAGGACAAGGCCACCTCCAAGGCCCTTTGTAATTCCCTGTTTCCTTTCCTCCAGCTTCCTTCCTCCCTCCCTGCTTAGCCTGTTTCTTGAGGAGACACAGGAGAACTAACAGCAATTTCCCATGGCCGTTTCTCCCACTCGCCTCCCTACCCTCTTCTTGGGAAGCTCTCTCCTGTCTCTTGGCTGCCTCTGCACTTCATCAGCCCAGCCTGGAGGGCAGGAGTGTGACAGTGAAGGGCCCTCCTGATTGCTGAGGCTCATGTCCTGCTGAGGATGGTCCCCTAAGGGGCTGAGGGGAGCTTAGGTGTTCAAGAGTCCAGGCAGCCTAGCACTGAGGGGCCAGTCCCTTGAACCTGACCAGTTGTGGCAGCCTGCTGGGGTGGCCAGACCACTGGCCTGAAGCTGGGCTCCTGGGCTCTAAACTTGGCCCCGTTCTTGACTCACTGTGTGCCCGGGGCCATCATGCCATCACGGCCTCAGTTTCCCCAACTGGTAAGATGAAGCTGTTATTCCAGAGAAGTAGTTTTATTAACAGTCTGGATCTCCCTCTTTTTTGAGGAAAATCTTATGCCTGATGCTGTTATATAAACAGGATAGAATTGGAGTCACCGAACTTTTTCTGGTGGATGAGGATAAGGGGACCACCCACTCAACTGGTCTGACCCCCGGGGGAGCCCTGGGTTAGATGACCCGGGCTGGGTGGTCCCCAGGTTCCTGGGCTTGTTGTAATTAATGCTGGTGTCAGAAGAGACTGTAACTGTTTCAGGACTGAAAAGGTTAAGGTCTCCTGCCTGGACAGGATAGGTGAGGCTAGGGAGGATAGAAAGGAGGGGAATGGCCCACTCCCCTGCCCACTGGCACCCCACTTCTCATTAAGGATCGCGCAGTCCGGAGGGACCTCTGGGAGTCAAGAAAGAGCTGTCTCCACAGATAGGTCCCTCTGGTTTTGGGGGGAGAATGTTCTGGTTTGTTTGGGCCCAGGCTTCCTTATTTGCAGGGGGCCTTTTCTTTAGCGGCACCGAGAATCTTGCTCTCCACCCCCACAGCCTGATGGAATGTGGGAGGGGAGAGCAGGCCAGGCTGAGGCAATGTCTTGAATTATTTTGCAAACACGTTGGGTTCACCAAAGCCCTGCACACATCTTGTCCCCGGCACCCTCTGCCTGGATGTGTGAGCCCATATGTTCCTGAGCAAACGTGCTCCGTCTGCCCAGGGTGCATTTGCAATTAGCTCATCAGAATGCTGTTCTCTAATAGCGCTTTGATGTCCAACGAGCCTCCTAAGCCTGTGCGTTTCCTTTCCTTTGAAGCAGGACATCGTGTTTTGCCAGAAGTCAATGAAACGCCCTAGTAGAACAGAACGGTTTAATTCCCGCCTCAGATACAGGGCCGCGGAAGTTCAAACGGGCTCCCGCCCATGCCTACTGCCGCAGTCGGCCTGTCAGATGTCCACCAGGGACGGCTGCTGGAGGCCACGGCCCCTGGAGGCCCTTCTGAGGAAGCTCTGACCACCTCCGTCAGGGAACAGCCCAGACTGCCTTGCAGCCCTAGGGTTAGGGTTAGGGTTAGGGTTGGGCCCTTGGCCTCCTTCCCTGAGTGCATTTAGACTTTCCATGACCCTGATTCCTGAGTGGGCTCTCACCTTGATTTGCTGTTTCCTTTGAATCGAACCTGGCGTCGGGCCCGGCTCGGACTCCTCCCTCAAGTCCTTGTGCCCCGTGAGCCCTGGCTTGGCTCACGTTTGGCTTCGGAACTCCATCTCCGCCTGGAAGCTCATGGTAACCCCATCCACAATGTGTCCGAGAACGCTTTCCGCCGGGGCCAGCCTGACCCCGAGTGGCCTACAGTCCAGGTACTGGTTCTCCCCTGAGCAGAGCACACGCCACCTGCTCCAAGTCCTTCTCACCATGGGGAATTTGGAGTTTTGAAAACTTCTCTTCCTTGGTGTTTTGGGATTGGCTGAGGGTGTGGTTCCTTCCTGCAGTTTTAGATACAGCCCGTAGGGATTGCTCTCTATAGCTGCTCACCCAGCCGACCCCGGGGGCTCCTGGCCATACCAGCACCACTGTACTGGGCCGAACACATTCTCCCAGCAGAGTGCTGCTTGCTCAGAGCTGGCCCTGCCTGAAGCTGATGATCTGAGCTGTCCCTGGACCCCCCAGTGGACATCCCGAAAGTTGTTCTCATCAGCGCTGCTTGGGTCAGAGCGGAGTAGTTTGGACTAAGCTCATGATACCGAGATGCAGATCTGAATATATGGCTTGTAAAATTAGAAGGATCACCGTCCCTGCCTTTAAGTCACTATGCCTGGGGGTGCAGAGTTCCATGGCAAGGCTCCTTGGGTCCCCGGGAGGTTTTCGTTCCTTGATACATTCACTCACCGAAACAACCCTGGACTCCTGACAGGTGCTGGGCACACACGGATGAGCAGGCCTTCTCCTGCGTGCCCTCACAGAGCTTATACTCTCGTGGAGGACATGACACATTACACAAATAAAACAGTATTTATTTCTGGACAGGAGACATCAAAGCTAGGATAGAAAATAGGACAAGTAGAGCTACCACAGACTGGTTTAGTTGGAGGGGTTAAGAACTTCTTTGAGGAAGGGATATTTAAGCTGAGACTTGGATGATAAGCTAGAACCAGCCACGCAAAGTTCCGGAAGGAGAGCATTTCTAGAGGAGGAAGCAGCCGTGCGGAGATGGGGACTGAGGATGATTGGTAGACTCGAGGACCAGAATGAGGGCCTTACTTATATCCTATATATACAATACATAGATTATATATGTAATGTATATTATATGTATATAATGCACTATTATGTATTTCTATATATTATGTATTATGTATTTTATGTATATAAGTGTATATATAAAAGAGAGCTTAAGTATAAAACTATATCTGAAATAAGTACTAAGCTAAATTTTAACAACCGAAGGTAACTCTGTCCTAAACTTAGAAAAACACTTATCATGGAAGGCTTGGATGCCCTGTCCCTTCCTTTCCGGGTCCTTCTGATGCTCCTGAGACACCCTGATGGTCCTTGGCCACTGGACAAGACAGGCTACATCTAAAAGGCTCCTTTGGAACAGAGCTGGAGGGATGGGAAAAGACTTTGCTGTAAATTGCACTTTTACCTGTAGGTTTGAAACAGCCGGTCCTGAAATGCACCCACTGCTTTATCTCCCGAGGCCCGTGCCCAGGTCGGGGGCTGGCAAGCGGCCCGGTGACAATCCCTAGTGGCTGGACGGACTCTGGCTCCAGCACTGGTGTTTGCTTCCTTTGGAATCTCTCATTTGAAGCTCAAGACTTGCAGCTAATCCACGTATGTTGTTGGTAAAGGTGGAGGATCCGATGATGTCCCATTGCAGAGCCGGGCCCCCTCCACGCCTCACCCTTGACAGGCTGTGTGATGGGGACAGATCATGAGTTCCCCGCTTGGGCCAGTCTCCTCATCCACAACATGGGATCGGGATCTCTTTCTGGAGACCAGGATGGGCCCCCTTGGGCCCGGCCAGAGAAGGGCTCCACACATGGTTCCTCTTTTTATTAGTGAATGTAGCCTTGGTTGCAGAACAAAAGCCAAGTTATGAATTAGTGATACAGAGCCTTGTTGATTCCAAGGATAATCAATTGTTGGTTAAGCCTAGCTCTTGGCCAGGCACTGGTGTGCGAGCATGCCAGCAAACGGCTATAAAAAATTAATGGCCTTAAGGCAGCTTGACTCAGCCTTCCCACGTCCTCCCCGGTAGAACAGAGGCTGAGGCTGAGGCTGTCCAGGCAGGATGATGATGGTGTTGGAGGGGACAACGCCAGCCCTGCCCTGTGTCTGTGGCTTCGAACCAGGCAGGGAGCCCGCTGGACAGACACCGCGGCTGACTCTCTCCAGGCCACTAGCCGCACACAGCACAAGGCCTGACACAAATAGGGGCTCAAGGGATGGGAACATTCAAACACAGGTTCATTTACCTCCAGTCCCCAGTGGTTTTAATCAAGGCACGGCTGGATCCTTTACAAATAAACACATCAAATGTATGGTTACTCTGCGACAATGGTCTCATTCATGCCTTTTGCTTAGTCCTTTTTCTACCGGGCTCACTGCTTAGATACTGTCCTTTCTGTGTACCCCCATCACATTCACGGACACTCATGCACATGCATAGTCTCACACACACATCTTGCACATACACAGACTCAGAGCGTGGGACCACAGGGTGGCTAAGAGCTCTGTGCAGGAGCCCAGGGTTTGCTCTTGGTGCCAGCGTGTCATGGCTGGATGATCCTGGGCAAGTTCCTTCACCTCTTTGAGCCCCAGCTGCAAAATGGGGGAAAAAAAAAATCACAGGCATCACTTGTTGTAAAGAGAAGCAGGTCAACCACTTGACATGGCACCTGGCACACAGGATATCCTCCATAAACGCTGCCTGTTCATCCCCAGGGTCCCCACTAGCACTTACTCATCAGTCCTCGAGGAAAAGTACATCTAAGCCCGCAGCTAAGAACTGGGGCTCCCCCCGCTCCCCGTGAGCCACTGGGTCAGGAGATGATCAGGGAGGGGCTTGGGCTGGTCCTGGCCGGAAGCTGCTGGGCCTGGCTGTGGGTCTCCGCGGGGGGCTGTGCTGGGCCCGGAGCAGCAAAGGTTTCTGTCTGGGAAGACATGGATGGGAGCCAGCGACGACCCCTCTTCCTCTTGTCAGGCGGCCGTGAACTAAAAGCTGGCTGGCTTCTGTCTCCGTAAAGTGGTCTTTTATATCGAGAGACAACGAAGGACAATTAATATAGCAATTGGGAGCAACCTTTGATGCCCTGGTAATTTCTCTGCCTTATAATTATCAAACAATCAGGGTTTTTCAAGCTCCCAATTAAATTCCAGTCAGAACCAGAGGCAGCCAGAGTGGGCACCACAGCGAGAGGCCACACAGGCCCGAGGAAAGACAACGATCTGTGACCCCCAAGGAAATGCGTGGGGTGAGGGTGGGCTGAAAGAAGGGTCTGGGTTGGGCGATGAGCCTCGTGCCCGGGTGGCAGCTGGACCAGCCTGGGAGAAGAGCAGATGCCATCGCTGATGGAAGGTTTTGGAGGGAGCATCTGGCCCCTGGAGCTGGCACACCCCTCGCAGGAACAGGCTCCTGGCACGCCTGCTGCCCCAGCCTGGCGCGCCCTGAGACCAGAAGTCTCCATCTGGGGGAATCAGCGTCAGCTGAGGCCAGTCCGCTAACACACCGAGGGCTGCAGACGGCGCCCGACGCCTGTCTGCTCTCCCGCAGGCATCGGCCTGTTACACCTCGGAGCTTCCTGCAAGGGCAAAAACTCAGTGGTGAGGCAGCCCCGGGGAGAGAAAGGTCAGTTCTTCCTGAGAAGGTCAGTTCCCTGGGGGGAGCACACCCTCTGTGATGGGCCCTCCCCAGCTGCTGTACAGCAGGACAGCTGTTCTGGATGCTTCCAGCTGGGCGTATTGGCCCTGGATTCAGCCACCCATTCTGGAACCGTCTCTTCCTCCCTCCGCATTCACATGGCTTCCATTTATTCAGCTGCTCCTAGGTGTCAGGCTAGAAACGCCACTCATAGTACCTTGTGTGTGCCCCACAGCAGCCCTTACGAAGCACTTACTGTTGTCTCTGCTTTCTGGAGGAGAGGACAGTACTCTGCGAGGGAATGTAACTTACCTACAGGCATGTTGCCTGTAATTGGCACCAACGGAATTCAGATGGATATCTATCTGACTTCAAAGGCATAGCCCTAACCATTGGGTCACATTCCTCCCCTTGATAACTGCAAATTGGACCACAGGCAGCTGGAGGATGGCAACAGCTCACACCACAGAAAGGGCTGCCACTGATCTGGCCACTGTTGGTCACTTGTCACCACTGTCTCTGGGTCTTCGACAGCTCTGCTGCACTACCTTGAGAAATCTCCAACTCTGCCTATGTCCTCATGTCACCTGTGTCATACTCAGAGTCTGGAATGGGAACATCCTGTGGGCCCATTCTAAATCCCATTCTCCTGTCCTAGAATCTGGGAAAAGAAATTTCCACCCAAAGGATAAGATGAGGGATTTAAGACCCTGCACTCCATATGCTTTGGGATTCTTTCAATAAGAAGTGTTTTGGGATGCTGGGAACTGAAAAGAAAAAGTACATTTGTCTGGTTCAGATTCTGAGAACACCCCCCCCAACATGTGGGAAACAAGCTGGGATTGATTCATGAGATCTGTAGCCCTGTGGGGAGTGGGGGGGGGGGCGGTAGGCACACACCGCACAATGTCTATCTGACTATCTGAGAGCCCATCGAGCTACCTTCTTTTATGGATGGAGACACTGAGGCCCAGAGAATGTAATACACCAGTAGGAGGTCACACTGCTACTTGGCAGCATTATAATTGCAAATAAAAATTCCATCAGTGCATACCAGCTTGTGCGGCTCGTCTAAACCAGTGAATGTTCAGTGGAAGACCTCTCCCTTCTTTCCTCCATTTTTTCCTTTCTCTTTGTGTTAGTTAGCAAACCCTAAGAGAAATGCTCTGGGGGATAGTAATACCTATGAGACCTGATCTCTGAGCTTAGGAACTATCCTGAAACTCCCAGGATTTGGGAAGGGTGAGCAGGGGGTGCACTGAGCAAGCTCTGCTGGGTTGGGACAAAGACTTGGGTCTCGTCCTCCTCTTGCTTGAGGCTGAGGAGCATTTGGGCTCTAAGAAATCTTGGCAGGGTTATAAGGTTGAAGGTTGACAATTTCTCCAGCTTGGCTAGGGACAGTGTTGCTGGCAGAAGGTGTGTGGGATGGCACGTGGCCTGCCTTTGGTCTGTGGTGGGGACCGGTTTTTATTCCACAGAGAGGATCTCTGTTTCCTTGGCTTTAACAGGGAGACCATGGTCAGGCTTACTTTACAGGGTTGCCACGAGGACTGAGATTTGAGGGCTTTGTAAACTGTGAAGTATGTGCATGCTTGTTGTCACCAACATTTTGTGAAGCAGGAGGTCCCAGGATGTCCGTTCCTAGGAGACTCATGGAGGTTTGGAGGCCTGGGACTCAAACTCTACATCTGCTTGGTTCGGCTGTTCTAAGAAGAGAGCCTGAGAAAAGCAAGCGACATCATGGGAGCAACGGAAGGAGCCTTGGATGATGGCCTGGGACCTGGGCCTCATCCGGGACTGTGTGGCTGGGGGACCTTAGACTGACTCTGGGGCCTCAGTTTCCCATCTGCAAGATGAAGCAAAGGTGAAGGGACCATGGGAGTGGGTGGGAGCACTTGAGTAATTAAGAGCTCCAGATGGGAGCTAAGGCTTGAGTTCAAACCCCAGTGTTGCCACTTAAGTATGTAAATGGCTTAACCTCCTCCTCTACCCACTACCCCATGCCTCAATTTCCTTGTCTTTACCACGGCGCTCTAACAGTGTCTCTGTCAGGAGGTTTCTGGGAGCATCAGAAAGTCAGTACATAAAAAGTGTTGAGGATGTTCCAGCAGTGAGTGCTAAACCATCAAACAGTTTTGTCTCCTGCACTGATTTCTACCCCTTCTGGCATTCTCTGGTTCTATGGATAGGGGTGGAACGTTTTATGGAAGGGGGGCAGACAAAGTGGCCTGGAATGGATGAGCAAGGGCACTGTGCCCCGGGGAACCGGAGAATGATGAGTAGCAGCTCGTTTCCTGGGCGTTTAGCAATGGTCCCACCCAGCCAGGCACAGCCACTAAGCCCCATACCCACCTCTGGAGGACACTGGGAAGTTCACACTTGCATTTCTGAATTCCTCCCTCCTGGAGAAGCCCCAGGCAGCCTCCATGTCAAGGCTGCTCCTGGTAATTCGGGGTAAGTGACAGCCCAGCCCCGCGGGGGTAAATGGTGCCTGGCTGCTGCCGGTGTGGGGTGGACGCTCCTGGCACAGGGGCGCCGGAGCAGGGAGCTTCATTACGACCTATGACTAGTTTACCGGCTGCGGCATCACCCACCAGTGCGCACGTGGCTAATAAGCGAATCACTCTATTTTGCCCGGGAGGGTGTCTCCCGAGGAGGGAAACCATTGATTTTCAACAGGAGGCACATAAACACGGAGCTATTCCCTGAATCTTTTGGTCCCCAGCGGTGCCCTGGTGGAGAAAGAGAGCCACTTCAGTCATCAGACTTACACACAACCAAACCAGGTGGGAAGGACCTGGGCACCGTGGGGTGGAGGGACTGTGGCGGTCTCTGCAGTGGTCCTGGGGACTGTGGTGTCAGACCTCCAAAGTCACCCTCATTCCCGCCCACCACCCTTTCTGAGCTTACAGGGAACAGATTACTAAGCAACTGGAGGAAGTGAGGTCTGGATTGCAGGGACAGAGTCCTGGCTCTGGGAGAGCAGAAGTGAGCATGGGATGTGGATTCTGACCTCTGAGATGTGATAGCCAAGGGCTGCGGTCATCATTCGCCTCTGTAAAGTGAGGAAACAACAGCCACCCTGTGTGAACCTGGAGTAGACGGATGGACAAGTTTGGTGCATATTGACCATGGCTTTCACTGTGACCCAGGGCGTCCACAGGGTGTGTGCTAATAGCCCAGGGAAGCGGCTTACTCAAGAACCCCTGAGCTACCAGGCTAGATGGAGACTTCCCTAGCTGCAGTCCTACCTGCTCATTTTACAGATGGGAAAACTGAGATCCAGTGAAGGCGAGTTAACAATGAGTCCTTTTGTTTCCTGTCTCAAGCTCCATGAACCCATTCCGCATCTGCTTCATTCTCTGAAATAGTCTTCTGGTCAAAGACCCAAAATAGCTTCTTTTATCTGCTTATCTGCTTTCTAAATTGTCTAAAGAGACTTCGCTTTTATAATTAGAAAAAAGATAAGCCATAAAAATAATGCAAATGCACTGCCATTTTTTTCTTGTAAAGAAAATACAGCAAAGTAAATGTCTTAAGAACATTGGAAGGTACAGAGTTTAGCAAATATTAATTACACCAAGCTTATGATCTATAGGATTTCAAAGACATTTTAGTAAGGTTTTTTCATAGCCTGCAGGAAAAAAAAATAATAACAACAAAAAACCTAAAGCCCTCAACCCAGCCTCCAAAGCCTCCTCCTGTCTGTTCTTAATCCCCCATTTCCCAGTCTCATCCGCACTCACACATCCCTCTGCTGATAGCAGCCCCCATCTGCTTCCTCTTCCTCCCCCTCACGCCATGGCATGCCATTCTCCCAGCTCCCAACTGCTCCCTCTGAACTTCTGTCTCTTCCTTCTTTCAATTAAAAGTGCTTTTGAGTAAAAGAAAAAAAAAATAATGCTTTTTTTTTTAATTCAAAGTGCTTTTGAATAAAAAAAAATGTTTTCTGCAATGAAGACACTTAAAAAGTCTGGTGGTAGACAAGGGTTTAATGATGTTGTCAGGGTCGTTCTTTCTGTTCCAACATTCTCAGCATACTTCATGTATGCCATCGTGTTTATTGCCTCATGGTCACAAAATGGCTGCCACAGCCTCAAGCATTAGCTCTGTGTTAAGGCAAGAAAGGGAGGAGGTCAGCACCAGTAAATCTATCTCTCATCAGAAAAGCAGAAGCTTTCCAGGAAGCCCTGGCCTGACTTTCTGAGATGTCTTATTGGCCAGAACTCATCATGGGCCTGCTTCTAGCTATAAGGCAGTCTGGAAAAGTAAAGGTCAGTGAAAAGTGAATATGATCACTTGATAGTCCTAAACAAATCATCCCTAAGGGTAGGGTACATTGTCACTGAACAAAATTGAAGTGTTACTGTTGTTGTTATTGTTTGTTTGTTTGTTTTTTATTTTTTTTAGAAGAGAGAGATGGAGAGGGAGAAAGTGGGGAGGGGAGAGGGAGAGAGAATCCCAAGCAGATTCCACACCCAGCTTGGAGCCCAACATGGGACTCAATCCCACCACCCTGAGATCATGATCTGAGCTGAAATCAAGAGTTGGACATTTAATCAACTGAAACACACAGGTGCCCTAAAATCTACGTTTTGATAGCAAAGAAGGGGAGGATGATTTTGGAGACTCCTTTTCTGGCAACTTCCTGGGCACTGGGTTTTGGGTCTGGAAGTCTCTATTCTTGAAAGTCTGAATTCTTGATCTTGCCCATATTCCCAGTGGGTAAGTCAATCTGTTGATCCACCAAACTTTGATCCATCGATTTGTCATGAGAGCCTGAGAATTCCTGCATTGGTCAGAGTTCCAGGAGTCCTCACTCAGACAGTGCCACAGACACCCACTTCCCTTGGCCATTTTTCTACCCCCACCACCTCGTGAACCCTCTCTCTAGTCTCATTCTTTAGCTTCAACCTCCCATGTTCTCCTCCTGTATTTTTTAAAAAAATCTTATTTGTTTATATGCCACAGAGAGATCACAAGTAGGCAGAGAGGCAGGCAGAGAGAGAGAGAGGGGAAGCAGGCTCCCTGCGGAGCAGAGAGCCTGATGCGGGGCTCGATCCCAGGACCCTAAGATCCCAGGACCCTGAGCCAAAGGCAGAGGTTAACCCACTGAGCCACCCACGTGCCCATGGTTCTATTTTTTATTAATTAGTTAGTTTGTTTGAATCCATCTAGCCCTCCTCTCCCCTAGCACAGGGTTGCACACTTATTGTTAAAGGGCCAGAGAGTAAATATTTTAGGCTTTGCAGGATATGCAGCCACTGTTGTAATTACTCGACTCTGTCCTTGTGACACAAAAGCAGCCAGAGATGATGCATAAAGAAGGGGTGTGGTTGTGATTAACAAAACTTTATTTACAAGAGCAGACAGTGGGGTGGATTTGGCTCAAGCCAAAGTCCTGGTCCCCCACTCCTCTTGCCTCCCCTTTCCTATATCATCTAGAACCCATGGAGTATTGCTTCCACCCCCCCTCTCTCCAGGCCCCTCAGCATCTCTACCCTCATACTTTTAACTGTGGCATAGCGGACATTTCGTGAGAACATTCTGGGTATGGAGGTCTAGGCTAAGGACTTTCCCTATGAAGGGGAACACATCAATCCCGTTTCTGTGCCGGGGCTCAGAGAGGTAGAGGAACTTGCCCCAAGTTGCATAGTCGTGAGTGGACTCAATGTGTCTGACTCTAAACCTACACCATTAGCTGGTATGCTCCCCTGCTCCTCTGGACATGGTGGGCTCACACCCTCTACCCACCCCTGCCAGGCGGGAGTCCATGCCGGCAGGAATGGGAGCCTGTGAATGGATGGGGAAGGCCATGCTTTCCACCTCTGCAAACTCATGGCTCCCATCTGAGCTGAACCGGCAGCAAAGTCAGGCATCTTTCTTGGGCTCAGCCCCACCCTACTCTGCCTAAGACCACCCTTTCCCCTCCCGTATCCCCATGACCACACCTCTGATGTCACTGAGAAAACAGGCCACCAAGCAAAAATACCCACCTGGTTTCCATCCTCTTGACCCACCCCTGGTTTGTGGGTCGGAACCCCCTACTTGTCCTTCCCAGCGGCCTCCAGATTGGGTCACGGCCTCTAGGGCATCACAGAGACCACCTTCCCCGCCTCCCTAAGGGACCTTGCTTCATTCATTACATCCGGTTTCTTTAGAGACCCTGTGCCACTGTCTGTAATCCTGCTCTCTCTCCTCTTCAAGCGCCAAAACAAACATAAGAACTCCAGCCCTCCACTCAGCCTGCCCTCTAGATACGGCTCCTTTGTCTGCTCCCTTTCACAGCCAAGTGTCCCGACGGGACAAGAGCCTCCCCTCACCGTCTCCACTCTCCTCTCCCATTAACCCATCAACCCTCTGGAATCATGTGTTCCCTCTCATTAGTACTTCCTTGAAATTGCTCTCACCGCGGCCACCAAATGACCTCCTAATTGCCAAATGCAATGGGCTTTTCAGGGCCCCACCTTCCCTGACCTCTCCGTGGCATCTGACCTTGTAGACCATTTCCTGCTTCGTGAAACTGCCTCCTCCCCGGCCCTTTTCCCCCGTTCTCCCTCCTGCCTTCCTCCCTCTGTGCTCATTCTCAGTGTCCTTAGCCGGCTCCTCTTCCCTTTGCTTTAGCCGCTGGGCTCTCTGGGCTCTGTCTCTCCCTACACCTCCTCTCCATGTGTGTCTGCCAGTTCTCTTGGCTTCAGTGATCACTCATGTCTAGCTGTCTCTCAAATGGATTTCTCTAGCCTAGTTCTCCCCGCTGAGCTTCAGACATAACGATCTGGCGGCTTCTAGAAACTTCCACCTGCATCAACTTGCCAACACTGAACTTAATGAACCTTTCCTCCCAAGCCTGCTCCTCCTGTAAACCTTATTTCCCCAGTGGCCCCCATATCGGTTGAGTCATACGAGACCAAGAGTCGGGAGCTGTCCTAAACTTGTCCCTGTCACTCAGTCCCCATATCTGACTAGTTGCCAGATTTTGTCGATTCTACCTTTTTCATATTTCCAAATCCTATCCATCCCTTCCTCTTCAGCTCCTTTATTTACATGTGTCTTGGGAGTAATCTAATTATTTGACTTAGTGTCGGCACTCGGACCATGGTTAAAAATCATTCAGCTGTACGGCTTCTGTCCCTCATGAGTGCTGGCCTCCAGCTGTGCCTAGGACTCCTTCCTTTGTGGTTACTCAGCCCCTTCCCTGCCCTTCAACCTCTCACCCACACATCTGAGTCTCTGCAGGAGCTCCATGGTCCCTGAGCCCTCCAGGCTCCCTCATGGGTGACTCCTACTTCCATTTCCAGGAAAAACCCCAAGGCTCACTTAAGCACTTCCTCCACTTTCCTGTTTGAATTTTCACTAGTTAATGCAATACTGATTATGTCGTTACATACATGATAAACAAGTCAAATATTAAAAATATGAATGGACAGAGGACTTTTCTTGTCCCCAGAGACACCTGATCTATTGATCAGGTAATGACTATTACCAGGTCCTATAGACTTATCAGAAATACTAATTATCCATATGCATACATGTGAGCATGTTCTAGCCTCTATTACCTGGTGCCAGAGTCACATGTGCTTATTTCAATTTAAATTGATATTAATAAAAATTAAGATTAGAAATGCAGTTCCTCAGTCACACTGTCATGTATCAAGCATGGTTAGCTGCCCATGGCTGGTGGTTCCCATACTAGATGGCACCGATCTAGAGCACTTCCATCATCACAGAAAGTTCTACTGGATAGACAGCATCTAGGTGATACAGTGCTGGGCACCTGGATATTTAAAAAGCTATTTAAAGGCAATGCCTCTACCTAATTCCTTATCATGACTGTATACTATTCTCTGTTAGTTGTTTAACCACTGATGGACATTTAGTTGTTTTCTGGGATTTGGCTGTTAAAGACGATGTTCCCGCCATCTTTACATATAAATGTATTTATGTCAATGTGCTTGTGTGTCTGCAGGATGAATTTCTACAAGTAAATTGCTGGTTGTAAAGGCATGAAAATTTTAAAACATTGGAAAAATTTCCTCACATGTCAATTACTCCATAATAGTGGGACACGCCCATTTCTTCATACACTCTTCAGCAATACACATTATCAAGCTTTTCAGTCTTTATCAGTTTGATAAGGGACACCTTTGGCACATTGTTATTTTATTCTCCATATGTAAAAGTATGAGGGATTATAAGTCATTTGTACATATTTTTTTGCTGTGAAATGTCAATACCCTTGTCCTTTCTCTACATTCGATTGTTTGTTGTCTTTCTTCCTGATTTATAAGATTTCTTTATACATATTAGCCCATTGTCATCTTGGTTGCAATTATTGTAATCTGGGTTTGTCTCCACTCCCTTCCCTTGCCAGGATGAAATGTTTGGTGTAAATGTAAAATCTTTATCAGTATTTTAATGGCTTCTGAATTTTGTGCCTTGCTTAGAAAAGTCCTTTCTTCTCCAACATTTTAAAACATTTTCTTATATTTTCTTTTATTGCTCATTTTTTTCATTCTCCTTTGATTTATGTGGAGTTAATTTTAGTGTAAGGAGTAGAGGCCTACATTATTTTTCCAGATGGCTAGCTAGCCTCAAATTATTTATTGAGTGATGCTTCTTTCTCCTAATGAACTAATGTGTCAACTTTATTATATATGAGTTGCAGAAACGTCTACGCACCTTGGTTACCAGATTTGTAAAGTGAGCATAATAACTCAGTATTGTTGTGTGGGCTAATGAGATAACTACAAGTACGTAGAACAGTACCTGGCACAGAGTAGGTGCTCAACAAATGCTCACTATCATTACTGATACTTCCTCTGGAGGTACAGGGTCTGTTTCTGGACCTTATATTCTGTTCACGTAGCCTGTATAAGAGCCAGGATGTGAAGTTGCAAACAAGGAAAACTACTGTGCCAATTGGAGCAGAAAATGAGTTTATTAAAGCTACTGGGTGGCTCTCCAGGAAGGCCAGGGAATTGACCTGGTGACCGTGTAGCCAGGAAGACTGCACCTGCCTCCCTGGGGGCTGCCGCTGCTGGGCGCAAATAGAAAGCCTGGGGTCTCCACTGTCTCCCCCATCATCTCATGCCACCTGCAGCTCCTGCTTTCCCATTGGGCTCTCCTAACCCCAGCCTCACATGGGGGTATCTGGTTGGCAGAGCCTGGGTCATGTGCCTGTGTGCTAGCTGTTGGTATTTTGGGATCACACTAATATAGATTCATTTAGTGAGAATTGGAATCCTTACAACAGGACTCTTCCAATCCAAGAACGGGGTGTATTTTCATTTCTTGAAGTCTTCCTTTATGTCCTCCAGTAGAGTTTGAACTTTTTTTTTTCCCCTTTGGATTAGGCACATTTTGTGTTGAGTATTTTTCTAGGTATTTTATCTTTTTATTGCTACTGTAAATAGGATCTTTTTTTTCCCACTTAATTTCCTAATTGGTTATTTTATACAGGAAAGCTGTTGACTTTTGTATATGTTAATTCTTACTAAGGTCTTTTAGTGTTTTTAGCAGCTTTAAAAGAAGCTGAGTCTTTCTCTTGTGTTTCAAATGTATATAATCAGATGATGGATAAAATGATAATTTTGCATCCTCTTTTCAAACTCTACTTCCTAATTCTTTCTCTTATTTAGTTGCATTGGCTACTAGGTCAACAACAACATATAACAAGAGTCTAATGGTGGGTTGTCAGGTAAGTCTTGTTACAATAATTCTGCATAACAAACCTCTCAAAGCTCAGGGGTTGAAAACAATCATTTTCCTAGTTCATGTTTCTGCAGGTCAGCGGCAGGTCAGCTCCAGGCTGGCCTTGACTGGCTGACCACAGGCTGCTGGCTGGCTCCAGGTCTGCTCCGTGTGTTTCCCACCCTCCCTGACCAGCTAACAAACCGTGGCATCCTCTCTTATGGTAGTGATGGAAATGGCAGAGTGGTCCGTACAAACACATGGTGGGTCTCAAGTCCATGCTCAGAACTGACACTCTGTCACTTCTGCCCACTTTCCATGAGCCAAAACAAATCCCACGGTCAAACTAAACATCGGAGGGGTGAGAAAGACCTTGTCTTTAAAAGAACCTGCAAAACCATATGGTGAGTGACATGGATACAGGGAGGGGTGAATATTTGCCCAGTGCTATGAATTGCAACATCCTTCTTTGCTTGTTCTTGATTCTCACGGGAAGGGTTCTAGCGGTATGACATCAGAGATCATCTGATTTCGATTTCACTTATGAGCTATGTCTATCAATTCATATTTAAGGAAATTCTGTATGTCCTATTTTCTTAAGAGTTTTCCATCAAGAATCAGAATTGAATTTTTACCAACTACCTTCTAGGATACATAAAAAATAGTACGGTTTTCTATTGATATTTTGATATGATGAAATGTATTAATTGATTTCTTTGTAAAGAACCACCCTTGCCTTTACTAGAATAAACTCCACGTGGTGCCGGCCCATGATTCTTCTAAAACGCATCTGTGTTCTATTTGCTAGTCTTTTAGTTAGGATTTTGCATTTATATTGCCTTCAAGGTAGGACTGTGTTTTGTTGTTGTTGTCATTGTTCTGTTTTGGGAGGATTTTGTTTTCACTGTCACACTGGATTCTTAGATTCATTTCAAAGTCCTCCTCCCCTCCTCGTAATGTGCAGGAGCAGCTTGTACGGTACTAGCGATCGATCTTACCTGGGAAACTGTCTAGCTCTAGTACTTTAATGGATAGTGGTTCTTTGACAACAGTCTCAATTTCTTGTCTGGTAATCGGACTGTTTAGATTTCCTATCTTTTCTGAGGTTAGTTTTCATCATTTATGTTTCTAGAAAATCACCCATTTTGTCCATATGTTCACATTTATTTTCAAAGCATCAGACTGAGTAATCTGTTATAATTCTTTTAATGTCCTCTGTATGTGGTTATTTTTTCATCCTTATTTCTAATTATGAGTCGTTGTGCTTTTTTTCTTGATTGGGTTAGCTAATGGTTTAGCTACTTAATTTCTTTACCCTTTGCCCAACCCTGTGCGCATGGACTTCCATCAAAATCTGCTGCCTTCTCTCTCCCATTCACCTGGATCCTGCTACCTCTGCCTTGGGCCGGCCCCTCCCTTCGTTCTCCAGACTCCAGGACCAGGCTCTGAGCCATATCCTCCCGGCATCCTGTTTTCTCCAACTCCTTTTGCTCATTTTTCTTTCCTAACAGCCTATACCCATTCTCCAGTTTCTTCCGTCTTGAGGCCTCTTTGCCCAACACCCATCTCTAGCAGATGAATGATTTCTTTATTTTCCAAGGCTTCCTGAGAGTGCATTTCCTAAGTCCAGACCATAGCATTGCTCCTCAGGGCCCACATCTGACTCTCACACTTAAACTGACCTTCCTGAGAGCCAAGGCCATGGGCACTTGCCTGTTCTGAACTCTCCTGACTGTAACTTGGCCAGTGCTGACCAATCCTTTCTTCTTGACTCTCACTCTGCCCTCTCTTTCCCTGACACACCCTCTTTGGTGCTGCCTCCTATTTCTCTGACCATTTCTTCCCAGTGACTGCAGATGTCTCTTCCTCTGCTTACTTAATACACACAGTTTGAGGCAAGGTTCTTGGTGACCTTGCCCACAAATGTGGCATAAGTGACCACTTACATGTTGAGGACTGCATCCCATCCCCCTGCCCCACCCCCACTGTACCTGCAGCCCAGGGTAGTCCTCCGTTCCTGCTTTCTAGATGTGTCCTCTTGGCAGTCCCACAGACGCTGTCATTCTGGATGTTATCGTTCTCCATTCAACCCTTGGCATTTGAAGTGTCCCACTCCATAGTCTTCCTGTTCTAAGAGGAGTTTTTCCAATATTTCCTCTCCAGGGAATGTTCTAAATCACAGGCCTATTGTTTCATTCCTCTGCCTAGCACCTCCAGTGGCTTCCTGGGACTTTAGGATCAAGGTCAACTATCTTGGCTTCTCCCATGGTCCTCATGCCCGGGTCTTGCCAGCCTCTTCATCATCACCTCTTGACCAGCCCATGCGTACCTTTGCTCTTAGTCCTCTGATTACTTGGGTTTCCTTGAACGTATAGTGATGGTTCGTGCCTCTGGGGATTTGCCATATGATTTCTACTTCTTGAATTTGCTTTCTCACCTTTGCTTCCTGCTTTCTGAGAAGTTGGCTTAACATTCACATGCTTTGGGAAGTCATTCCCAACCTCCATTCTGGTCTGCTTTTGATGCTCATTTGGGAGGAGCCTCCTATCCCAAATCCTGCTCTCTTTCTATTTGCCGTACTCTGACGGCCACCTCCCTTTCACCTTCTAGAAGGAAGTCGTCTTCGGAGATGGAGTGTGTCCAAGCCCCAGAAGGACAAGGAGAGAAGAAAGGGATTTTGAATGGTACAGACCTAGAGGCACAACCCCAGGCCTCTCAGAGCCCGTTCCTCATTTGTAAGGTGGGGACAGAAAGAATTACCATCACGCATTGGTTCTAGGATTAAATGAGATAATGTACATGAAAGTGCTTTGAACGTGGACATTAATTTTGTGAAATGCATTTGTTTCTTTTCCTTTCCTTGGTGTTTTTATGGCACGAGGACAGCAAAGGATGTCTTCAAACATGGCCTGGACCAAAGCCCTTAGGGGAATGAAGACACCGATGAAAGGAGCTAAGGTCTTCCATGATTTGAGGAATACAGTGTAGGGTTGTAAAATGGCACAACCACTTTGGAAAATGGTCTGGCCTTAAAAAAAAATGGAAGTGTACATCTGTCATATGATCCATCCAGTCCACTTCTAGATATCAACCCAAAAAGAAAGGAAAGTGTATATCCATACACAGCCTTGTATATGACAGCTTTCATAGCAGGGTTCTTTGTAATAACCCCCAATGCAAATATCCATCAATCAGTGAATGGTGAGTGTGTGGCATAACCATACAATGAAATACTACTCATCAGTAAAAAGGAACGAACGATTGATGAGCACAAAATCACAGGGGAATCTCCAAATAATTCTGCTGAGTGAAAGAAGCCAGACAAAAGAGCACATGCTGTGTGACCCAGTTGTGTGAGCTATAGGCGAGGGAAACTAATGTGCAGTGATAGAGAACACATCATTGGTTTCCTAGGGACGGAGTCAAGGGACAGGAGGGAGGAATGGAAAAGGGGCACGGGAAACTTTGGGGATGATGGATACGTTTGCTGTCTTGATTGTGGTAATAGCTTCATGAGCTAAACATCTGTCAGAGCTTATCAAATCACACACCTTAAATATGGCATATAGTTTATTGTATGTCAATTAAACCTCAATAAAGCAGTTAAAGAAAAAGAAGTCCCTGATAATACAAGCTTGGCTGCCTGCCTATCCAATATTTGTTCTCCCTTCTTTTAGCTTAATGGAGCCCCAATTTTGTTTGGGGAGGTAGTGTAAATGGATCAGTGTCTATGCCACTCAGAATGGTCCCATTACACACTCACACACACACTCTCTCTCTCTCTCTGCCTCTTTTGCAGCTGGGAGAGGCCATATGACCTAAGTCCAAAGAGCCCTGAGCTGAAGTCTATTGGTGATGTTCTGGGAAAGCTTTAGCTCTTTCAGTAAAAAAAGGGCCATGATAGCTAGTTGAGCCCTTTTCCCTTCTGCCTTCATCCTGTTTGGAATTAGAACATGATCTCTGCAGCTACAGCAGCTGTACTGTCACCTTGAGGGAAAAGCCAAGAGAATTTTAAAGATGCTGGCTAATTCCACAGAGACTTTAGGTAGCCACCCTCTGCTTTTTGTTTTTGTTTTGCGTGTGTGTGAAAGGAAATGCTCCCTATTTGTTTATTTAAACCATTGCAAACAGGTTTTCTGTTATTTGCCACTGAATACATTCCTATTGTCCTGGAAGGGTCAGCAATCCAGCTATGTACTGCAGATAACAAACCACTCTGAAACTTAGAACCTAAGACATAAAACCACACCCATTCTGTTATTTTCATGATCTTTTGGGTCAGGGATCCTGCCAGGGCCCAGCTAGAGCTTCAGCAGGTGGAGGCTGTGACAAGGGGAGTAGAGCCAGTTGTCTGGGGCCTCAGTGAGGTTTTCTGGGGTTCGAATGTCCAAGGCAGCTCCTTGGCTTTTATGTCTGTGCTTGAGCTGAGCTGGGACAGCTATGGCTCTGCCTGGTGTTATTCTCTCCCTACAAGACCTTTTTACATGGCTGGCATGGCAATCTTAGGGGCTTCAGACTTCTTATGGGGTGGCTGGCTTCCTTCTGAGCAAATATACCAAGAAGGAAGCAAAAACTTCTAGTTCTCTTGAAGGTTTGGCCTGGCCTTACTTCACTTGCCCTCCTTTCCATTGGTCGGAGAAGCCACAGGCCACCCCAATTCAATGAGGAGAGGAATTCTGCCTTTCTTTAGGGTAGTCGCATGCACAAAAAGGAAGATAGGATCTGAACTGCCGTCCCAGAGACAAGACAAGAAAGAGTTGCAAAGCAGATACATAGTTCAAGGTCCAGCTCTGGCTTTGACTCCCCCTGGGACCTGTGTGCACACTGCTCTCTTGGAACCTCAGGGCAATGTCTAAATTCCTGACCTCAACACATAAAACCTTTCACATGGCCTTTGGCTTTGGCCTTGCTGAACTTCCTGCTGATTTCTCAACACCCCAGTGTTGCTCTTGATGCCTGAAATTCCTCTCAATCCCTTCCCTCAACCTCTCTACTCGGCGAACTCCTACCTACCTGTAAGGACTCAGCCCCAGTGCTCCTTCTCCTAGAAGCTCTCCTGATCAGCCTTATCCCAGCTAGGTTCTCCACCCATGGGCTCTTATCCCCTCCTGGCCGCCTCTCTGGCCCCTCGGCATACACCTGCTTGCTAGTCTGGCTTGCCCACGAGAAGGTGAGAGCTTTGAAAATTCCAGTCTCTAGTCCCCATCTGAGCCCCCAGCCCCTTCCCGCCCCCAGCGCAGGGCCCAGCAAAGAGCTGGCAGGCGGGCACTGTTTGTAGTAGAGAGAGAGGAAGGCAGTAGACACCCAAGAGCTATACGACAAGCACATCCGGGGATTCTCACAGGGATTTTCCCCGTTGGCACACTCCCTGCTCCAGGCCCTCCCGGGAATAGCTGAACTCTGGGGCTGTAATTCTTACACCAGAGTTAGAGTGAAATATTCAATGGCTATAGAACAACGTTTCTTCAGCGCTTGGCTTAGGAGCTGTCAACACCCCTCCTCACAGGCTTCCCCATTCCCGATGCGACTTGTGGTAGATCCAGCTCACATGCCTGGCTGATGCTTGAGCCTTGCTTGCTGCCGCTACAGGCGCTCCTGGGACCCCCGGGAGCCGCTGCTTTTCCTGGCCTTCCAGGAAATCCAGTACGTCTTTTTAAAACACCTGCTTTGCGCCCAGCTTTCTGCTGGGTGGTGAGGACAACAGAAAACCTGATAGCAAAGCAAAGGCGTAGACAGAGAGTTAGCAGGCTGGAGGGTGGGAGTGCGGCGGGCATGGTGGGGCCGGGAAGAGGTGGGGCGGAACCTGGTCAGGATAGGAACTGGGCAGGACAGGAGCCTTCTCTGCTCTGGCTCATCTTCAACCAGTCCTCAGCGCTGGGGTGTTGTGGCTGTTTCCTTGCATCTCCTCTGATGGGGGGACGCCCAGACCTTACTGATCATCCAACGTTAAGAGTACTAATCCTTCCCTTCAAGCCACAGAAGGAAGTTTGGACTTTAGCCTGAGAAAAATGGAGAGACATCGATGGTTCTTTGAAAGGTACAAAGTGATCAGATCTGGGTTTAGAAAGTGCATGCTGACTGTGGCTGGAGAATGGGTTGGGGGAGGCATGAAAGAGGTAGGGAGATCACAGGGGGCTGTACCATACTTCCTGAGGACAGCTGTTGGCTGCCTGCAGCATAGTAGGGCTGCGGGGAAGGCAAGAAGTGGACAGATTCCAAGACTGTCTGAGTTGTGGATGTCCCATTCCTGGTGGGTGGTGAGTACAGAGGGAGAGGGAAGCATCAAGGCTCCTGAGGTTGCTGGCCCCCACAGAGAAAAGGAACAGTTCCGTGACAATCATGGGGTCAGTTCTGATACCTTCACTGATGCTCCCCCGTCTTGTTTTTTTCTGAAATCCATAGCTACTAAATGCGTAGTGATTTCCTCAAGCCTGGGGCAGGTAAAGGAGAAATCTTTCCAGCATCTATGCTATGAACGTCCCATCTTCTGTGTTGTAGCTGCAGGAAAGTCAGGGCCATTTGTGAGCACAGATCTGACACTTCCTTTGCACTCTGACTGACCATGCACCTGCTGACTCACCCCAGGTGACTGGGCTAGGCAGCATCTTTACTCCATTAGTAATGGAGGGTGTCCCTAGGGGGTGTCACACTCTATGGTATTGGAAAGAGATAAATAGAGAGAGTGCCCTGAAATCACAGAGGACACTCTCCCTGCCTAGGGGATGGGAAGAAGGCTTTACAGAGGTCTTGACACATGAGTAGGAGTTTGCCAAGGAGATGGGGGGAGGAAGAGCACTCAGAGCAGATGGTACAGCAGGAACAGAGGCATAATGTCAGGATGAGAGAACCCAGAGACAGTGGGGCAGGAAGAGCTAGAGATGACACTGGAAGAGAGGTAAGGTCATCAACAGCCATTCTCCAGAAGCTGAGCTTGACCTCGTAATATAGCAATGACAAAGATAGCAATGACAAATAATACATCATCATCTGATCGATGGCGGTTGTCTGAACCGTGTGTTAAGAAGGATTCCGAGGTGGAGTTTGGAGGAGTGACACAAACACTAGTGAGGTCTGCTGGGTTGCAAGAGGAGAGCTGCTAGTCTGGGTGCTAGGGATTTGCCATCTCTACAGTAAGAGGAAGAGCCACAGAAGGAAGGAAGAGCGTGTGGCTGAGGAGTGGCTGGGGGGGGGGGCGGCGGAGGGAGGAGGGCTCATGAACGTGGGGAGAAATTAGCTGGAGGCTCCGGGGAACATGAGTTGCTGGGAGGCCAGACTGAGGCCATGTTGCCAATGAGCCAGCAGTGAGTTCAAATATAATCGGAGGCACAAAGCAACTACCAAGTGTCTGCAAGGAGAAGGGTAGACCTTATTGTAGCTGTTCTGTAATGAGGGTGTGCTGGAGGAATAAAGAATTTCAGCGTCAACACTGTCAGTCTCCCTTCTGCCTTTAGCAAAACACCCAGGTAAAAGAAGACACACACACACACACACAGCAATGACCCCACCAAGGGGGCACTTTCTACCTCGCCTTCTCTGCTCCCTGCGAAGTCAGTGCATAATTACCGGAAAGCATTTTTGACTGAATTTTAGATGAGCATTTTGACAAAATATAATATTGGAAACAATCTTTATCAAACATTCATGTGTCGTGTGAGAGATAAAGCCCGGAATCCATAATTCATACGGCGTGTGTATTACCAAGTGTGCATGAGAGACTGAATTTCAATGAGGCAGCCTGAACAATATTTTCTGCCAGACGCAGGCTTTCATCATTTACATTATTCACTAGGTTTTCCAGAACAGTAAATCTTAAATATATATTTGTGTTGGGAAGAGCTTGTGTGCGTGTCTGTGTACACACAGAGGGACGTGCACCCTTTTGGGCACAGAGCTGGCGGATGCATGTTCCAGCTGGAGGGGCACGCGGTGACAGCCGGGAGGCTTGGCGCCGCGGATGTGCAGGGTTCCTTCTGGAGGACCGCCCGCATCACCATGGACGCCTCAGCTCCCTGCACGGGCATCAGATCCACCCACCTTGTTGTCTCCCTCTTCAGACCCATCCAGCGTCTCCCATGGCACCCTAAAATAAAACAGGGCTTAGATGAGGGGCATGTCCATGGATGCTTCAGAGCAGAGCTATTCAAAATTTATTTGCTGTACTCTCCAGGAAGTAATTGTCCCCGAGTCTCCAAAGGTCAAGATTGGAATGAAGTGCTCATAAAGATGGTTGGATTTTGTCTCACTCTGTTGCTTAAATGTCTTCTGCAGCAAGCTTCCCCAGTCCATGAATCGCTCTGCTTGCATACTTTAGCGACCAGGAGCTCAGTACTCCCAGTTTGCCCCAGACTACCTCCTAAGAGTCAGAAGTGCCCGAAGGTCTTCCCTTGATTGAGGCAAAATTCGTCTTATAATTATCACCCCTGTTGATGGCCCAAGCCCATGAAGACCACCCCCGGCCAGCATACAGGGCAGCCTTTCAGAGCTCTGAGCAAGGACATCAAATCCCTGGAAGCTTCGCTTGCCAGGTCTTTGTCCCTTTAGCTTTTCCTCAGTTGGCTTGCATGGCAGATGCAGAGGTGCTATCTCAGACTCTACTTTAGGAGCGAGGAGCTCATTTTCCCGAAGCCAAGGCTACTGCCAGCTTGTAGCTGAGTCCTTCCTCTGGCATTGCCCTGGACAGAAGGGACTGGCCCACCCCAAGTTTAGCCCTCTCCAGGGGCATCTCCGGCCCATGACTCGTAGATGCACCTCGGAAAAGTCACGTCCAGCTCTAGAATCCCCGTGGGGTGGGCTCATGCTCTGTTATACGGCAGGCAGTTCAACTTCCCTGTCTACCCAATCCAGCATTTTTCAGTCCCCTTGGGAGCTGATCTGGGACTCCTCCCCAGTCATTTCCTGCACGCCCATCTTTGGGGCAGAGTCTCAGGGAATCGGACCAAAGACGATAGGAAGTAGGAGTGGGCTGCGGGACAGCCTTCCAGGGGAACTGTGGAGCAGGATCCCTGCTGGCCAGCGGGGAACAAAGATGCTATCCCTGGTGGTGAATGCCAGACTGCGCTGCGGGCTCCCCTCCTGGGAGGACGGTAGTGCAGTTGTTACCACTTCGTCCTGCTGGAGAAACTGGGATAGGATCCTGGTGGAAGGGAACGCAAGGCAGGTTGCATATTTCAGGAGGGTGAGAGGATTGAGGAAATTAGTCATTATAAAGACAATGGGATTGAATGACTTGTGCTGAGTGTGATCCTTGGATCTGAAAAAACCGATAAAAGGCTGTAGGTGATTAATTACCAATTGAAGGCCTCGTGTGGTGGTAGTCATTGGGCTTCCCTGGTTACAGAGAAAGGGATTCACATCTCTAGCAGCTGGAGACAAGAGAGAGCTGAGGTTCAGGAGCCTAAGTGGAGCTCCAAGAAGAGGACATTCTGAATTCTCACCCTGAGTGAGCTGGCTATGCCAAGGTCACCATCCTTGGGAAGGTATGGAAGGAATGGAATCTTAAGACTGAGAATGAGAATATCAAGGTCAATAACTTGAGAACTTTGAACCCCAGACCTGCTGGGCCCCCCAACCCCGGCCTGCCGAAGTGGTCCTCTCCCTGATATGGAAGTCTAACGCTGCCCCCTCCTTGCTTACAGATGATACAGACTCGACATCTGTCTACTCAAGATCTACCTCCAATCCCCTCTGGGACACTGGACCAATCACTGGGGCCAAGTCACTATAAAAAATCAGCTAGTGAAGTAGGAACCTTCCACAGGAGGAAAGGAGGTCAGTGTCCAAGGAGGGATAGGAACCCCCATGCATGCTGACAGGACCCAGGGGGGCATGCACGACACACTGGGGGTGCCCAATGGGCAATGCAATGCAAAGCTGGATGAGTGAGTTTATCACTATGGAAGACTCTCCCTTGATACAAGATTTCACACCCTGACAAGGACCTTGGAAGATGATACTAACACACTGTTCATGGTGCTCTTCCAAGCTTGGAAGAAGATATGGCCCACACTCTGTAGAGTAGAAATGTCAGAATTGCAATGGCAGATGGCTGGAGAGGGGATCTGCAACTCTGAGGAGGGAACAGGCTAGAGTGGCAAGAAAACCTACTGGCTGGCTGTGTTCCGCTGTGGGGCCTGGATGACGGGCCATTTGCCAAAGCAGTGTCAGGTGTGCTGGTGAGGAGGGACCAGCCGCAGGGAGGAATCCACTGGGTGTGTCGTCTCTAGACTAGGCATGACCTTAGGCAGTGTCCCATGCCACAAACCTGGGCTCCCTGCTAGCCACTGGGATCCTAGGAAAAGGCAGAAGTGAGTGGGGTGGAGCTTACCGGCCAGAGGCCAGGTGGGCCCCACCATTGCCATGAGCAGTGAGGTCAGAGTGGTGGTGGAACCCGCAGATGGGTAGGTGTTGCTGGAGGATAGATGGCCCTGGGGGAGGGTGACCAGCTGAGCTTTGTTCAGGACTGTGGGGGTTTCTGGGACAGGGAACTTTCAGTGCTAAAACCAAGAGAGTCTTGCTCAAACTGGGATAAATTGGTCACCTTGCCCTCTAGGCAGCTAAGAAGAATATTGCTCAATTTACAAAAAAAAAAAAAAAAGTCAAAGACGGATGATCAGGAGGCTAAAAGCTGCTGTCCCAGTTTTAACAAAAACAAAAACAAAAAACCCATGATCTCTCATCCAGTTTCTGAATTTGCAGGCCCAGAATCTACTGACTAAAGGAGAGGCTAGGTCCCCATAAGGAAGGACCCTGCCTCACCATGGCCAGTGGGGTCCATGATGACTACCCTTGTCCTTTTCCAGCTTATATCCTGAGGAATGGCAAGTGCCCAGAGCTGGTGCTGATAATAAACGGGATTCTGAAGCCTCCGTGGCCACCATTTGAGTATGTGTGTGTGGGGTCAGGCTATACATATACTCCTGACACAGATCTGACTCACACAGGTCCACTGCATCCATGTTGGGAAAGTGTCACCCAGTGTCCCACAGGGTATCCTAGTGGGAAAGACCAAGTACAAGCTTCTGAAACTCTTCCATCCCTACCTCCAGTTAAGATGAAAAGCGAAGGGGCACCTGGGTGACTCGTGGGTTAAAGCCTCTGCCTTCGGCTCAGGTCATGATCTCAGGGTTCTGGGATAGAGCCCCACATTGGGGGGGGTGTCTCTGCTCAGCAGGGAGCCTGCTTCCCCCTCTCTATCTGCCTGACTCTCTGCCTACTTGTGATCTTTCTCTCTGTCAAATAAATAAATAAAATCTTAAAAAAAAAAAAAGATGAAAAACGAAGAACAATATTGCATTCCAGTGGGAGATGCAGAGATTAGTGCCACCTTTTATCCTAAAAAAAGAGAGGAGTGGTGGGTCCCATCATTTTACCATTTTATTCACCAGCTGGAGCTTCCAAAAATGAGATGGGTCTTAGAGGATGAGAGTGGGCTCAGAGAAAGATGGCACTGAGCACTGCACGGTGTATGCAGATCTCTATCAGGAGAGAGGCGCAGAGCAGCTCACACTCTCCAGGGGGTGGAAAAATGCATCCATGGAAGGTCTTTCACCAGGAAGGTCTTTCACCGGGACAAGCATTGACAGGCAGGAGCTTTAACTCCTGTCAATGCTCCTGTCCTCTACCATAATATAGTCCCAAAGATCTCAAACTGTCTAGACAAGTAGTGTAACATCTCACAGATCTGTGGAATTGATGAAATCCTGTCAATTATACTGGATGAGCAAGACAAGCAAGGAAGTTGGAGGTCTTGCTAAGACACACGTGCTCCAGGGAGTGGAAGCTAAACCCACAGAGATTTGGGGCGCCACTATCACCAGTGAGGTCATTAGCAGTTGTGTGTTCCAACTACTTTGGATTCTCTTCCAAAGTAAAGTCAAATTACTGCATCTCAAAGCTTCTACCACTGAAAAGGAAGCTCAACACCTGGTGGGTCTCTTTGGATTCTGGCGGCAGTATTCTCCACAATTGAGAAGACCCCTACCTTTGTGGTAAGGAGCCCTGTGGCAGATCAGTTTGCTGAGCAGCCTTACTGTGTGAGCCACATGATAGGGCAGACTTTGAAGGATTACAGGTATTTGTAGCCGGAAAGGAAACTAAGTGGAGTTTATGGTGAGTTCCAAAAAGAAGATTACCATGTAGACCATTAGGATTTTGGAACAAAGCCAATCTGCAGTAGAGAATTAGACATTCAGAAAACAGCTTTTAGCATGCTACAGGGCACTGGTACAAATGCCACCCTTGACTGTGAGACATGAAATGACCGTGAAGCCAACCTTGTTCAGCATGAACTGGATTCATGCACAAACATCATCAAGTCATAAGATTGTTGTAACTTGGAAGTAGTACACCTGGGATCAGGCACGATGGAACCAGATGACACCAGAAGCTGCCAATGAAGGAGAGGCAAAGCCCCATGTGGTCCACCACTGCTGTTCAGCTCCCACCTGTGGCTCCGTGCGTGAGGTCTCTTAAGACTATGTGAGGAAGTAGGGATAAAACCAAGCTCTGCTCATGGATGTGTTGACTTAAACTATATGTGTTGAGTTGAACTATATGTGTTGACTTGAACCACACATGGTAGACCCACTCAGGGGTGACCCTGGAAACCAGCGGAGAGGACAAGACCTCCCAGCAGACAGAGCCACAGGCAATTCCCTTGGCCACCACTTTTGTAGAAAAAGAGAAATGACCTGAAAGAGAACATGAGTAGCTTCACAGGAAGCAATGAGTATCTGAGCTTTTGACCATGGTCCTGAAAGGAGAAAGATGAGATGTGAAGGTCCACAGAAGAAGCATGTGGATGAAGCTATGGGATCGGTCACGGAACATGAAGAACTTTGTATCACATATCGCCATGCATTAGAGCTCATATAACCTGGAAGAGGCATCAAGTAAACAGAATGACTCAGATAGTTGACATCATGGTGTCAGCTAACCACTGTCACTGACCTTCCCCATGTTGGCATGGATGGATTCATGAAGAGGGAAGATAGGGGGGCAAGGATTAGAGGCTACGTGTGGCACCAATAGCATGGGTTCGCTATTTATCAAAGGTACTCCCATGTCCCATGCCTACCCTGCCAGCAACAGAGACTGATGTCAACACATCTACACGGCATCATCCTTCAAGGAGATCCACTGGACACTGGATGGTGAGTGATTACATTGAACCCCTTTCACTCTAGAGGAGCAGATGATTCATTTTGACTGGAACTGACTTGAATTCTAGATGTAGGTTTGCTTTTGCATGTGCTGGACTTCAGTTTGCCCCACATCTGATGGTTCATGAACTATTTAATCCACCAACCCGTGATCCCATATAACATAGGATCCCATGATTGAAGAGGATACCTTTACAGCAAAGGAGGCATAGCAGTAGGTGGAAGATTGTAAGATCCTTTGGGTTCATCTCATGCTGCATCCCCAGATACTGCCGCTCCACAGAGTGATAGAACAGCCTTTGAAAGTGCAGCTGAGGCACTAGGTTGAAGATGATGCCTGTGAGCCTTTAGGGTATGGCATGGACCCTAAGTCAATGACCTTTTAATGATGCTCTATTCCCAGCAGATAGAATGAATGGGGGGAGGGCAAGAGATAGAAGTAGGAGTATCTCTGCTCATTGTAACTCCCATGGACCCTCTTGGGGATCTGTGCCTCCTGTCACCACCCCACTTGGCTCTGTGGACCTGGAAATCCTGGTTTCTGGAGGAGAAATGTTTCCACTAAGGGACACAGGAAGTCACAATAAAGTTTTGGTGATAGTGTCACCCAGTATCTTTGGGCTGCTTATTTGTGCTGAAAGACTAGTAAACAAGGGACAAAGTCACTAAGGACTAAGTCACAAAGTCACTAAGGCTTCCAACTTTGATCGTTGGAAGGAAGTAGAGTCGTTGCTACTCCAGACAAAAGACAGGGACGAGTATGCTTGGCATACTCGTGTTTTCGCCTGTCCATTCTTGATGGTAAACTGAGAAGCACAGTCCCTGTGAAGGCATTCCCTGTGACACAGAGAGGCCTGGGGAGGGTATGGCAACCAGAGAGTCAGACCTTTTAGGGATGAACGTCTGGTTCATAAAGCCAGATGAGCCTCAGAGTTCAGCCTTGGCACTAGATGCTAGTGAAGGGAATCTAGAATAGGTAGCTGGTGAGAGAAATTACAAGGACCACCTACGACAGTGGTGACTACGGTGTGTCCCACTATACCTCCTCTTATTCAAGTTTCCCCAAGAGAAGAGGCCACCAGTATCTAGGAGACAGGAGAAGCTGCTCTAAGGAGTTATTCTATAAAACAGATGACTGTGTGCATCTCAAGGGGGTGGACCATAGTGGGAGGTATGATACACCGCCCAGAGGCTGCTCCGGGACTGAGCACTCACTCCCACGCTGCTGGCAGTGCTGTTCCCTGGCCTCACCCACGTCCCTCTCCAGGAACCACCCTTGGCCAAAAGGAGCTACCATGCCTTCTCTCTGGGAGCAGCCCACATCTGCTGGTTGGTTGATATAGGGTACAAAGGTCCATCCCCAATCCAAGAACTCTGAAGGGCCATACTGGCAGCAGAGGCTTTGCTAAGAATATCACCCCAACTTCAATAAGCACCGTTCTCCCTCTGTCCAAACACGCTTGCTCTGCTCTTACAGGTGCAGTTCCTGAAAGAACTCCCTAATGAACTCGCTGTGTAGAGATCTCCATCTCAGACTGTTTCTTGGAGAATACATCCTATTACATAGGATTTTAAGGTCTCAAGTGCCTGGATTCTGGTCCTATCAGTATATCTCTTGACAAATGGTCTCTAAAGCAGAAATCAAGTTTTGATTTTTCAGGGTAGGAGAGTCTCACCTCCCTTACTGTACACTCTATACATTTATTAATGTGGCCTATGTTAGCAATACCCTTTTTACGGCCATGCCACACTTTCTTTTCTAAACTCACTCTTGGTTAGAACTCTACATCTGTTCTAAGCTTTGCTGCTATTAAATCTTGTGTCCCTCATTAAGTATGTGCTGTCAGCTTTGGGGGGATCAAATATAGGACTTAGACTCTTCTGTTCAGTTCCATCTGGTTGGCTACCACTTATCATCCCTACCTGTTGAAAGGTTTTTGGATCAGACTTTCATTTGATTCATTTATCCTTCCTTTCAAATTCATGTCAGACTCAAATTTGATAAGCTGGCCTTCCATGTCCTTATTCGGGCTGTTAATGAAAATGCTCGTCAGGCTGCCCCAGGCCTTCCCAGGGGTTGGCTGTCTTCTTCCTGGAGTAGGACAGAGCGCTCAGTCATGTCAGAGAACAACACATCTCTTCTCGTCTGTGCTGTGGGCTTTGTCAGGAGCTAATTATCCCCATTGCCGACAGCACTGGCCCTTTTCTTTGTGACACCCCCTGAGCACTGCCTCACCACCTCACCCCTGCCACTAGCCCTATGAGGTAGCTGCCTTTGATAGCCTTCCAGAGCTGCTAAATTAACGGGCCCAAGGTCACACAGCTCCTTGGTGGCAGAGCCCAGATTCGGACTTGGCCAGGGGGATCCCAGAGTAAGCTGTCACCCACTGTGTCCTAACACCTCTTCCAGAGAGCAGCTCCCAAGACTGGTTGCTCCCTGCTGCAGGAAGTGGGACAAAGCAGTGTGGAGGGACAGGTGACTTGGGTCATGTCAGGGGAACGGGGAGAGGTACCCAAATCCCTCTTCTCTCTGGGAGAAGGAAGCCTCTAGAAAACCAGGCAGTGGAGAGAAAGAGTGATGCTCACTTGGTTCCATGATCTTCAGGTAATAATATTAATGCTTGCTGAACATTGCCTTTTGCCAGGCACCAGGCACCATGCCAAGCTGCTGACCTGCACTAACCCACTTGCTTCCCCAACACTCCTGTGGAAGGATCTGTGGCACCGAGAGGTGCAGTGACTTGCCCTTAGTCACAGAGCCAGCTGCAGAATGAAGCCTGGATAAGAAACCACCAGTGTCCTCTCAAGACAATGCTGGCCTCTTTGCTCCCGTTTGCTGGTGAGCCACCTGAAGCCTAGCGAGGGACAGTGACATGCAAGCCACATTGTAAGCTAGAGTCCTCACAATTTTGTAAGCTCTGCGGACCACATTGTCACTTTCCGCCTTTACTCTGCTAGGACAGGAGCTCTGTGAGAGCAGGAGATGTTTGTTGGCTGTTACATTCACAGATTTACTGCTGGGTCCCCAACTCTTATAACAGCGCCTGGCATGGGATGGGTGCTCAATCAGTTATTGATTCACCAAGAACCGGGGTTATGATCTCTAGGGTGCCATGCAGGTACCCAGCCCCTGAGATAATGCGCAACCCACACCCATGTACAGGGAGCTGGCGGGACCAAATGCTCTGCCCAATGTCTCGTGACCACGTAGTTACTACCTATGAATTGGCTGGTCCTTTGCAGGATGCTTGCCCTCCCTGGTACCATCAGCTTTCCACTGTTTTTGGCTGAGATCATAGCCTGAGCATCGCTCAGGTAGGGATGTGTGGGAGAAACCCGCATGGCTCTCTGTTTCACCACCCGCATGACATTTGGTGTGGGGCCGGGCACAGCCAGCTAAGGGATCTTGCAGCTTCATGCCAGGAACAGCTGGTATTTTTGCTGTGCAGGCTGTGCTGTTGCTGGGATTAATTTCTGTTTTCTTTTTCCTTTATCTTCCCCCCCCCCCCCCCCAAAATAGGAGCACACCATTCTCCCAACACAACACAAAGAATCAACAAACCCCTCCATGAGTTAGCGGTAAATATTGCAAGAGACCCACCAAGATTTTCATTATCTGTGGCCGCCCAGCCTGCCAGGGAGGTGCGGGGGCCGGTAGTGCTGGCTCCTTTGGAGACCCTCTTGGAGAGCAATGCAGAGCGGGGACACTCCCAGGCTCTCGAAGGGCCTGCAATTTAAGCCACTTCTTGGTTTCAGGACAGACTCTCTGGGTATTTAGAATAACAATTTACTCTGAACTCTTCATCAGTAACAGAAATCCACAGGCAAGAAGATATTATGGAGGTCAGATTGCAGTCTCCTCTCCTCTTGACTTGGGGCTCCGAGGGGTCGGTCATGATCATTACCATGTGGTCAGTCAAGAGACCATCCGTCCTTGGCTTCTAGTGGCAACTGTGCTCCTTCCCACAGCATCCTGACGGGCCAATACCGGGACCTGTGCTCATCTGCCTGGGCTTTCTGCTCAATGAAGTCCCCGTAACTTGAGTGGTTCAGAAACATCCTCCCTAGGAGTGAAATTGGCCACGTCAGCAAAAATGTCTTCTGGCTCCACCTGGTATATTCTTCCATTTTGTATCCTCTGCCACAGGGACATTTTTTTTCAGGGTCCTCTTAGGATTGCCCTAATAGCTCAGCAATGACCTCTCTGGCTAACTCCTGATGATTTTTTAAAGGTGCATGCAGTGGGCTTGCCAAGTGTTAGAATGGGAGGCCACCTAGAGACCATCTAGTCTTCCATGACCTGTAGGCAGGCAGGAAACTGCAGAGATGTTCAGGATGTTGGTCAAGATCTCCCAGCTGCTAACTGGCAGGGAGGCAAGGCCAGGCAGGTGGGCTCCCAGTGCTGTCCCACCCCCACCCAACAACTGCCTCCAGCTGCCTCTCCAGTCCAGTCCATTCCCCCAGGTCTTTCAGAAGATGGAAAGCTAAATTAGAACTCTGTATTAGTTTGCTACGGCTGCCATAACAGAATACCACGGAGCAGAAACAGAAATGTATTCTTTCTAGAAGAAAGAGGCTAGAAGTCCAAGATCAAGGTATGGGCAAAGCTGGTTTCTTCTGAGGCTGTGAGGGAGAGTCTTCTCCGTGCCTCCCCGAGAATGTCCACTGGTAAGCTGACAACCTTTGTCGCTTCTTGGCTGAGACCATCACCCGAATGTCTGTCTTCATCTTCATGTGGCATTTTCTATGTGCCCACATGCTAAATTTCCCCTTTTAAAAAAGGACACCGGTTCTGTTGGATCAGGGACATGCCTACTTCCAGTATGATCTCACTTTAACTAATAACATATGCGGTGACTCCCCTTCCAAATAAGGTTGCCTTCTTCGATATTTGGGGTGAGGACTCCCCCTATAAATCCAGGGGGACACAACTCAGCTCCTAACCAACCCCAATTTTCTAAAACTCGGTGATCCTGGATAGTTTTTAACTTAACAAATCGCCATCAAATTGAATTAAAATACGGGTTCTTAGCAACCTAGAAGGAAGGATTCCAACTTTAAATAATTGAGTAATGTGACACCATGACTTGGAACTACCTGCACACAGATTGGCTGTGCCTGGGGCTCATGCTTGCTGAACAACCAGCTGTGGCCGTTTGAAGGGGATGGACAGCGAAAGAATCCAGAGAGAGGTGAGGCAGGGTTTAGAGTCGAGGCTCTGTGTCTGACATATGTATTCAGGGGGCTTATTTGCATTTCCCCAGGCTAGGTCTCAGCTCCTCAGGGGTAGAACTGGAACTGTTTGGTGCACATCAGTAACAACCGCACAGTGAGGCTCAGAGACAAGGTGCCCTGCTCATAACAACATGGCAATCATGACGCCTGCTTTGTGCATTTCAGATTTGTTTCCTCAACTGAACTGTAAGCCCTTTGAGGGCAGAAATCTCCTGCCCCAGTGCCTATCTCAGAATTCTGTTTGGAAGGCACTTGGCACTGGGGTAGATCTGATCATGACCCATAGCTTCAGCCTCTTTCCCCATACCCGAAATCTCAGAGAAACCCCAAGGCCTCCTCCATGCAGTGTAATTGCTTTGGAAGCACAGTGCTTCCCCGTGGCCTCTGGCTGGCAATCCTCTTCTCCCCCCACCACGCACCCCCACCCATTTCTCCTTGTGTAATTAAAGGGAAAATGTTCTGCATTCATTTACTTTATACTTTATCAAATAACGGAGAGATGAATTAAGAGGTCCATATTTCTATTTCAAGGTTCATGTGCTTTCACAAACTGCGCAAGTTGTGCTCTTAAAACCTGCCGCATCAGCAGGAAGTCTCAGCTCAAAACTCACCATCTCACCCCCTTCCTGTTTGCATCCCCAGTGCAATTTCTAAGTAGATATGATGGGTAAGGATTCTGCATAGACAATTGTGAAATAATACTGAGAGCCGCCAGGATCCTCCGTCCCTTTTGTCCCTCTCCTATTGCTCAAGGAGCCTTCTCGAGGAAGGGATGGCTCAACTTGGCTCAACTAACTTGCAATGTTTGTTGAAACAAACATTTATTCGGTACCTACTGTATGCCGAGGGCTATAGTGGGCACCACTGGCGAAATTCATATCTTAAATTTCTTCAGGTTAACAAGATAGTCGTACGTTCAAAACTGCATTGAATTCTTACAAAACCCCTCTGGCATGGATATTATTAGTATTAGCCTTGCCATTCTGCAGGGGGAAAACTGAAGCTGAGAGAAATGAAATGACAAGTGTTCTTCACATTCAGCAGGTCAGTGACCTGGTAGACTGGTAAAGTCTATGCATCTCAGCTCAGAATAAATTTTTAAATGCATAAAACAAAATAAATAGGCTCATAAGGGCAACCAAAGATACCGGAATGCAGTTTTTCAAAATACTATGAAAGTCTGATAGAGTAATTTATGTGCTTCTTTATTAAGGCATTAAATAACAAGATTCAAATAACTATTGCAACTCTAGAGTAATGACTTGCATATATCAGGGATCAGCAAACTATCATCTGGCTCACCACTTGTTTTTATAAATAAAGTTTTATTGGAACTCAGCCCCACCCACTGATGGTCCTATTGTCTAAGACTGCAATAGTTGCAACAGAGGATATCGGCCCACAATACCTAAAATACTTACTACCTGGACTTTTACAGAAAAAATTCTACTGACCCTTATTGTATTCAACATTTTGAAACACCTGCAGCAACTTTAATGGAATTGGAAAAGACCTGCGATTTCTACGGCTGACAAACATCTCAAATACTATTGCAAATATGCCTCTGGTTTGTTGCCTTCATTTGTAACTGAAGCTTGTCATTTTTTCCATCCAAGCTCATGGGTCCCCAGAATTCTATTCATGGTGCCTGTGTGGGTAGCATTTGACAAACCAGCATTTGCCCTACAACCCTGGATCCCCGACCCTCAAGCACCTCACAGTCTGGTAGAACACACATACACACAAACACACTCACCCTTGTAGGCAGGAAGTTCCTGCTTAGGAGATCATGAAAAGAAAAGGTGCCATGGAACTCTTGGGGAGACAGTGGGGTCCAATCCCTTAACCTTCTGAAGTCCTTGATAAATCCTGAACCCACACATGTGGTTGTGGCCAAAGGGATGAAGTGAACTCCAGCTCAGCTGCCTAGCCTGCTTATGTTGAAGGGTGGGATGCCTTTCTAAAACTCTCACAAAGATGCTCTGTGGGCTAGGGAAAGCCTGGGTACATCTTCCCTTGCACAACATGGATGCGTCTATATTTGGGCTTAGACTCAGTGCATGTTTATCCGGTAGTCCCTCAAACACTTACAGGTGCACTGATGGATTGACTCTTGGATAGGTAGCAATAAAAAGGAAGGCCATTATCATACTGAGAGATTACAAAGACCTCACTCTGCAAACTTTCTATTCATGCATTCGTCCATTCACATCTACCTTCCTAACAAATACTCGTTAATTCCCTACTCCGCGCCAGCCTCTCAGCTGACCACATGGGTGCTCTATGTATGAGCTACAGGAAGTGTAGTCCCGCTTTATAATTTCCTAGCTATGCTACCTTGGGTAGTTTCTATTCTCTGAATTCTATTAGTCCATCTACAAAATGGGAATCGTAAATATGCCTGCCACCCCCTTGACAGATCTCAGGTGAGTCCAAGGAGATAATTGACGGAAAGATTGCCGGGGAGAAGTTGCTTCAAAAATTGATAGAAAGGAGCTATCTCTATAGCTCAGGAGGGGTGGGCTCCTTCACAGAGAAGCAACCTTGAGTCAGGTCTTGAAAGATGGACAGGATCTGAAGAGGCCAGAGGTGAGCAAAACCCAGGAGAAGAAGCCAAAATGGCACCATTAGTGAGATCCGGGTGGCAGGGAAGGAGCTGTGGCATCTGGCTGCCTCCCTGAGGAGCGTGTGACACTCAGCACACTCCCTGCCGAGATGTTAGAGCCGGCCAGGAGGCCCGTGTTTATTATCATCCTCATCACCATTATTATCATTATTAATAATATGATATTTGGAGCATTTATGCACATTAATTTTAAACAAGCGTGTGTGGTGGCAAGATGGGAGGCAGCTACCAATAAACAGCCATAACGTGGGTCTTTAATTTGCATAAAATCATTTATGCTAATTTAATTAGTCCTTTGTTTACAGCTGAGGCTCACTCACCGCCGGGCTACGAGATGCGCCCAACTGCAGCATGCTGCGGAGCCGGAAGCCGAGCACACGCATCCGTTGTGCAGGGAGGCCCCTCCTGCAGAGAGGGACGAGTCACCAGGACACAGTCAGACTCGACAGTTCTTATTTATAACCTGCTCCCTGCAGAGGATGGTGCTGGGTGCTGTCCTATTTTTAACTGACCTGTCCTGACAACCACCTTGTGAAGATCAGAGACGTTTCACATCTGACCCAACATCATACAGCTAGCAAGTGACAAGGCAGATATTAAACCCAGCTGTATGTACCTATCTCCAGTTCTCAGCCTCTTTCTATATCTTTATGGGAATAGACATTAAGTGTGAAGAGCTAACGTGGTTTGGTACACGGTAGGGACTCTGTAAACGTGGGTTGAATGAATGAATAAATGAATGAATGGACGGATGGATGGAAAGACAGCACTGTTTCAGTTAAAAGTGCTTCCAGGTGTGTTTTCACCTTGATATCTTATAGCGGCCCTGACAGATGGGTCTGGCCAGCTCCATTTTGCAGAGGAAGCTGAGCAGGTGGGGTGACGGAGAGGGCACTGCACTTTGAACCCAGCCTTCTGCATCCTCCTGCTGATTGTGTCACTGACTGAGGCCCTGACCTTGGCCTGCCCTTGACCTTGGGCAAAGTGCTTCCTTCACCCCAGTTCCTCCATTGCCCCATTTGCAAGACAGAAAGAAGGATCCCTTGTCCTTCTAATCTGACGAGCAGAAATAAAAAAATGAGTCTGTGGAGGGGACCGTGCAGGGTGCCTGGAAATTATAAGGTGGTATTTGTCAGACTTGCCTTGGGAAACCTTGAAAAATTGAATGGAAACCACTGGGCTCATTCATCTCCTTTTAACAGCCCCATGTCATCCAGCCTGGTCTTTTCCATTCCTGCTCTGTCCAATCCTGACAACATAATTTAGTTCCAGGGAACTTGAATAGAACAGAGCGGACTGGTATTTCCACACACCCGGGCCTTGATTAATACCGTCAGGGCAGCTGCCTGTGAGGAAGAGGAGTCCAGGATGGTGAGGCTCTGCGGCATCCAGGCTCCTGTGCTCACCGCCTCTCCCCTGCCTGGGGGCTCGCCCCTTCCCAGTCTAGGTGCCGAGACCGTTACTTGGTGGATTTGTCCTTCCTGCTGTTTAGTCATCCATTCTGCAAACATCCTGAGTGTTTGCCACAGTCAGGCTGTGGGGAGTGAGAGTTAAGTAAGGACCAGCCCGGTCCTTCAAGAATTCGAATTCAATCACGAGAAAATGAAGACCAATGGCCACTCGGGCAAAAAACGGCTTAAGAGATGAAACAAGGGCTAGAGCGGGGATGGAGTGAGACTGGGGGTGATGGAGGAGCCCCCTCCGTCTGAGGAGAGGGTGAGAGGCCTTCGCAAAGGAGCCGGTGTCAAAGGAGGAGTTTGGGGATTCTTGAGATTTCCCCAGGCAGAGGTGCAGGGAGAGAGGGAGGGAAGGAGTGGGGTGCAGACTACAGGCCTAAGCAAACTCGTGAAGGCCTGAGATGCCCGACGGGTGTGGGACTGGCCGGTGGGCGGTCTGGGTGTCCCTGCTGTGAGCTGGTGCTGAGGTGGGGGCGGGGCCCAGAGCGCGGACTGCCACGGGCAGATACCGACGGGTCTGTCTCAGCTCTGCACGGGCAGACCTTTCGGTGGGAATGCACCCGAGTCGGCAAAGGGAGATGAAGAAGAGGACCCTGAAGGAAAAGCGAGAAGGGGGTGGAAAGCAGAGAGGGGCCATTCCCCGGCATCCCATCCTGGTGAGAGTGGAAGTAAGTCTCAGATGCTGGCAGGGTGAGGGAGTAGGGAGCAGGCTGTAGGTGCAGGGCGGGTATCTCCTCTCATTTGTGAGAGTGGGGCCCCTCCGACAGTCCTGAAAACAGTGCCTGCTTCTTTTTCTTTGTGGACTTCCTTCAAAATAGGCAGCCACCCAGAACGACCTTGACACTGCTAACCACACCCAGGACCCCTTTCCAATATTCTGCACAGAAGCCTCCTGAACCCATCACAGAGGAGGCAGGATCACCCCATCATGAATGCGTCCCTGTCCTGCCCAACAACACCTGCATGGATGGCCTCTTTCCATGGATATCAAGATTTATTGTTCCTCAAAATCAAATATTGACCTTGGCTTTTTATCCATCAATATATGACCTTTCAAGTCAATGAACCTGGATATGCGAGTCAATGGTTACTTATTATTTCCCCTGCCCTGAAATGGAAATCTCAGACCTCAGTGCGCGGATTGGACCACAGTCATGATCTGTTCATAGCTCCCTGCTCTTGGCATTTGTGATTGAAGAGCCCTTGAATGAGCTGCACGGTTCCCAGGAAGCCCGTTTGCTCGCTCGCTCGCTCACTCATGGCATCAGAAGCCACTCAGGGCAGATTTGCAATTCCATGCCACCTCCCCCTTTCCTTCCCTCTTTGAGAAACATTTGAGTCTGGTGACTTCTCATCCCAATGGGCTGAGGCTGGTCCCAGGCCACTGGGGAAGCATGGTGTCTCTCTTCCCATCTGTCTAATGCCAGAAGGCATGGATGTCCTTCTTGGGCTAATTGGTGAACGGATCCTGACCATAAGTGACCCATCTCTGAAGTCTTCTTGCACCAATGACCTCTGGGAGTCTGGGAGGAGGTAGAGAGAAGTTTAAGTCCCAGACATCTGGGTTTGAAGTATTAGTCTTTCCTTACTAGCTGGGTGGCTTTGGGTAGGTTCTTTCTGTTCATACTTTCAGTGCCTCAGTTTCCCTATAAGTAACGGGGGTTGTTGTAAAGAGTCAGTGAAATAATCTGGGTAAGGTGCTTTTAATCAATGTCTGGCAGAGAAGCAGTGGTGGGGGTAGAGAGTGCTACTGCCCATCTAATGCTTCTCCCCCTTCCAGCTACATGGAAGACAGCCATTCCCACCCACCACGCCTGTGGTTGTGTGGAACAAGTGCCGGGTTCAAGCCATCAGACTTTAGTTAGTTAGTTACTTATTGGACAGAGAGAGAGAGAGCACAAGCAGGGGGAGCAAGTAAAGGAGAAGCAGGGTCCCCACTGACCAGGGAGTCTGATGTGGGGCTCAATCCCAGAACCCCAGGATCATGACCTGAGCCAAAGGCAGACACTTAACCAACTGAATCACCCAGGAGCCCTAGGCCAAAGGAATTTGACCAGAAGTGACATGGATCACTTCTGAACTGGGTCGTGAAAGCCAGGGCACCATTTGCCAGTCTTTCCTGCTGCCGTGGTGACCCGGAAGGGGAAGGTCACATGCGGCCAATGGGGTGGCTTTGGATGGCGGAACACCTGTCAGCTGTGTGGCTGAGGGGATCCTTGCCAGGATCTGCAAGGAAGGCTGTGTGAGGAAGAAACAAATCTTTGTTGGGTTAAGCCCCTGAGATTTTAGAGCTACTTATTGTTGCCATGTAGTTCAGACTCCCCTGGGTAATGGGGTTCTCAATAAATATGAGTGATCATTAGTGGGAGGACTGGTGCTATGGCAGACAAGCAGAATGCCCTGATCACTGGCCGTCGTCAGCAGCAGACACATGACCATAACAGTCAGTACAGCCTGTTCAAGCCCTGCTCGGCTAGAGAGTCTGCCCTGATCTTCTGACTAGGTCTGATGAGTCGGCTTCCCCTGGGCCTTTGTCCCTGGAGCCCCACTCTCCCCTCGAGACTGTACCTGGAGATTTGACTCCATTAAATGGCCATTGATGGCTGTGTCAATTTACTTGATGCAGGGAGAGGGGAAAGAAAACATGACGCTGAGGGCCAAGGATCCCGGATTCGAATGTCAGCTCAGTGTCTGCCTCTTCCTGGGCTCCTTGCCCAAGCTGGGAAGGACCTTCCCTGTCCCCCATGGCACCCGCTTGCCCTGGGCAGTGACTCTGGCTGCCTTCTCCCCTGGGCTACGTGCTCTTCAAGGGCAGGACCTGTCTGAATCCTTGGCACACAGTGTGCTATGTAAATGAAGGCTGACTTAAGGGTGATGCTGAAAGAGAAAAAGGCGCCATGATCATCTCTTCTGTGGCGTCACCACCACAGAGACTGTCTTCGGACATCTGTTTCCAGGAGAGTTTATCTGGGGGCACCTAGCAGGGGCGGATGGCCTTGTACCCCTTGTACCGTCCCCAGGCAGCCCTGGAGTACTTTTGTGGGAGCCTAGAGGCGTGAAGAGTGCATTTGGAACTTCACTGCCTTGTTCCAAGCTCCTCATCTTGCAGAAGGGGCTGGAAGTCATCTTGGGAGCTGTCAGGACATGATTCCAGGTCTGTGGGCCTCCAACCCTCTCGGCTTTTTACTTCTCATTCATGTAGTTTTATAGCCTTCAAGTCAATTCTGTCTTAGGCAACTCTCAGGTGTGTTTGATCACTCTCTACATGGAAAACGTGACTCTCTAGAGTGGTTTCAAAGACAGAGGCTTAGTTTAGGGGCATGAGAGCAACCTGGTTTCAGAGCCTGGGTCTACCCACACGCAGACCCACTGTGGGTTCCCAAGGAATGTACACAGGCAGGACTCAGGGTGGGGACTGGCAGGCAGTCGGGCCTAGATTGGCAGTGAAGTTGCGTGAGGATGTCCCAGCTCTCCACACCAAGCTGCTTTGCCCAGGTGGGACCAGTCCCCGCTGCACCTGACTGATGACTGAATTCCCATTCATCTGTTCAGTACCAGTCTTCCCCCACAGAGACAAAGGACCATGCCTGTTTCTGCCTCACCAGTACGGAGCACAGTGTTGGGCACATTGTAGGGTTTCAGTACGTATTTGCTGACCAACTGACGGAGTGATTTCAGGCCTTGTGGCCTAGATGCCTGCCCTAGGGTGGGTTAGGAACTGGGGAGGCCATAGGTGTAGTCCTGGCCTTTCTATACTCATGGTTTGCAGGCTGCCTTTCTCTTAAAAGAGCTCTAAAAACCATGCTGGAGCAAAAATGTTTATGAGTGTGAAGTGAGACCCAGAGAGGGTAAGTAATGTTCACAGTCACCCAGCCGGTTAACTGCAAACCAGGGCTGGGGCCCAGTTCTGAGTAACTCTAAAAACCACGCACTTTTCCTTTTACCACCACCCTTTCAGCAAATCCCAAACCTCAGGGAATGTCAGAGTTCCTTGGGACATTTGTAAAAATTCAGATTCCTGGGCTTCATGCTCAATACTTCTATTTTAGTCAGTTTGGAGGCAGGGATGGCCTTAAGGCAGACAGGCGCCCCAGGCCAAGACTTCATTTATTTATGTATTTATTTTGCGGGTGAGGCAGAACACTTTGAGTCACTCAAAATCATGTAAGCACCATTCTGCTGGTCTGATCTTCCTTGATCTAATGAAAGACATGCTTTGCTGCCCAGTGAGAGCAATTCACTGGCCAGACTGCCTGCCAGGTACAGGGATCTAACTGTGGGGCCTGGGGATGACCCCACTGGTCTGAGTCCTTGCAGCTCTTTGGGACATCTGGTCAACTCTTGAAGGCCCTGGGATCAAGAGAGAGAAGGTACACAGTCTCTGAGGAAGAGAAACAAATGGGGCTTGGAACTCACACAGGGCCTGGTCCTGTGTTGGGATTTCCCACCTCGGTGGCGCTGGGAATCCAGGCCTGGGCACAAGGAAGGCTCTCCATGACAGAGGGGCCCCCTGAGGTGTGGGCCGCATGACAGGCAGGTCTGTCTGGAAGACACCTGAAAACCTGGATTTACATCAGCACCCCGGGGGATTCTGACCTGGGGTACTGTAGGTCACACTTTGAGAAACACTGCCCTAGGAGCCTAGGGACAACTTAAGATAGGAAGAGCTTCTGAAAGCCCTGTCTAGTCGGGGATGGGCTCACCCGTGCTTGGGGTCGGGTGCAGGCTCCAGGCCTGTGGGCTCTCTGACCAACCTAGTGGCTGTCACCCCCAGGCATTCCCCCACAGGAGGAGGTTGGTGGGCACTGGGTGGCAACCCTGCCTCCCAAGGGGCCTTCTGATGAGACAGGCCCTCGGCAGCCTCCTAATTTGTGTCCTCCTTGCGGTGCCGGTAGCCGCTTTCTGATGCAGAGGGACCCCAGTCATGAGTTTCTATTAAAAGAGCTGATTCTCAGCTCTCGGAACTCAATGTGCAGAATAAACAATGGGGCAGAATCCTATTAAAAAAGGCTTCCAACATGGACAAATTAAGCCCTTGGGAATGCCTTACAAAGAATACATTTTTCCAGTGTCGAACCAAGATCAATAGAGAAAAACAAATAATTTCAAGTGGGAGTTGTCATAATGATACCCAGGTACCGGCAGGGGTTGGGTGCCTTATTTTGGCCTGAGGACACCCCGGCAAAGATAATGAGGGAGCAGAGGAGGGGAGCTCGTCACGGGCGTGGGGGTGTCTGGGTCTCCCAGGCGGCTGAGCGAGGAGGATGTCGCGTCTCATTTGTCTCTGTCGAGACTCCCTCTTTCTCTGGGGGATGGTTAAGCCCACAGCGCTACGCTCAGCCCACCGAGGGCTTTGTAAGCCTGGGGTGGGGAGGGGCAGGAGACCCCGGCTTTGTTCACGAGGGGAGGGATCTCTGCGCAGGCAGGGCGGGGAAGCTGCGTCTGCCTCCGCCTGAGCAGAGTGGACATCCTCAGACATTCGCGCAGACACCCGAACTGTCACCAGCCAGAACTAAGCCCCTCCTTTGCTCTCTCCACTTGTGACGGCTCTATGAATCTCACTCCTGCCATATCTAATTCCGTTCCCTCGAGCCACGCAAACTCTTCCCCGTGCTTCCAGGCAGATCTTGAATCCTGCCTCTTTATGAAACCTTTCCTGAATTCTTCCCTCCTTGTCTAGATTCCTAGTGATCCAAGTAATACCCCTGAGCGTTCCAGTGAAGCAAAGGGAGACTCGGGCCCGGCACATCATTACCCCTGCCTCCCCTCACCACCCCCATCCTATTGACTGGTCGGGTCAGTGCTTCCCCCTCCTTCTTAGGCATCCCTGGTTCAGTCCAGCTCACCCCACACCTGCTGGGCAATGCCGCGTGGTAGATCCCATGCTGGTTCTGGGAGATCCCGTGTTGAGCAAGACACAGGCTGGGGGCCCGTGAAGGCAGGGACTCACCCAACCTTCCTAACCTGTGACACTTCAGACTGCACATACCTTATGAGGCAGCAATCCTACTCCTATCTGCCCAAGAGAAACATTCCTACATGGGATCATGGAGGCTTTTTCAAGGACTTTTACTAAAGCCTTGGTACACAGAGCCAGAAACAACCTTAATGCCCATCCCTGGGAGGATGGCTAAGGCCTTATGGCTTGTCTCTACTTCAGTTAGAAAAATGTCCATATAGTGGTGCAGAAAGGTCACCACGAGAGTGTGGGATCAATAAAGCAAGGTACAGAATGTACATACGGTATGATAGTCCTTAAAAAAATGCACACACGTGTACATTATACACAGGCACACACACTCACATATGCGCACACATATACGTACATACGGGCACACTCAGGCACACACAGGCATGCTCACTTGCAGAATGCTATAGCCTTCCTTGTTAGGATCACAATCTCAACATTCGGAATTTCTCCGAATTCTTGCTCTGCCCCTCGCTAGACCGGTAACCTTGGGCAAATGAACTCCCCCTTCCGTACCTCATTTTGCTCCTCCGTAAAATACAGATGACTATATTTCAACCTCCAGAAATGATGGAGTGGAATGAATGATGAATGGAGTTAACACGCTCCGAGCGCTCGCACGAGAGCCCGGGCAGGAAGGGCTGAGCGTTGCTGCTATGAGTCTGCTTCTCCTCGTCTAATGCGCACACCTTGCTCACATCCTAAACCAGCAGTCAAGGTGCAATTTGCCACTGGTAGACCTTAACGTCGGGTCATAGTTTCATCGACAAATTCCTTCCTTCTTGGTAGCCCGTGAAGTGATGATGGCTCATCTTCCACCTGGAGACGGTGTGGGCACGGTGAAACAGACTATGATAACCGGGAAGTAGTTAGTAGGGCATGGGCTGGTGCCCAGCGAGCTCTGGGCCAGGCACAGCCTGCTCATACCAGTGGTTCCCTCTGGGAAGAGTGCCGGAGAGGGGGCTGTCAGGAGGCCTGCGGCCTTATCAGGGCTGCCTTAGTGCTTTACAAGCAGCGAGGACCCGTGTTTACATGTGGTTTCACTTAGCGTTGCTTGGCTGCAGCAGGCAGACACTAACACTGGTTAACTTCAGCAAAAAGGAATTTATTGGCAGGATGTCGGGAGCTCACAGAAGTGACAGGAGCCCCGAGAAGCAGACTCGGAGAGGGATGAGGGCCCCGGCCTCTCCCCCGGGCCTGAGTTAAGAATCACGGCCACCACCTGGTAGCAGGAAGCATCTGGTCTGCACGCCTCCATGGCTGAGATGAGTGACCTCCAACCTTCTTCTCTGTCTCTGGGTCCAGTGGCTCTTGTCATTCTTTTTTGGTGTCTGTCACGTGATGACCGCCTCCTCCCTAGGCTGGAGAAATTCCCTACCTTAAAAGTTTTGAGTAAAAGCTACTGAGTCAGCCCCCCACTGTGACCCAGAGTGGTGGATCCGGGCAGTCCCAGGCTCCCTTGCAGCTAGGGCACAGACGCGTGCCCGGGCTGGTCAGCTGCCAAGCCCCTCTCCTGTACAGTGAGCTAGGAACAAGCAAGGCCATGAAACAGGGGCCAAGCACATCTGTGCTGGGGGCAGGGAAATGGAGGGCAGCCATGGCTAGATTGAAGTCCACCTGGCCGCACTGATTAGAATGGCACCACCCATGCCCAGTGCCCGGGGCAAGCCACAGCACCCCATGCTCAGTGCACTGCCTTGGTGCTCTCACTGGGTTAGCTTCATGAGGACAGTTCGGCTGTGTCAGCGTGGCTTGGCCTCTCTGCTTGTCTCTGTGTCTGTTCCTGCCTTCCTAGCAAGCCTGTGGACCACCTCACCTACTTCCAAGTAAATCTCCCTTTCTGCTTCAATCTGACCAACTTAGATTCTGTAGTCGGTGATCAATAAGCCTGGCTGACACCCTCTGTCACTCACCCCAGATGCAAAGTCCCAGAAGAGAGGTCAGGACACCGGGTTACTCCCTGGCATGAACCAGAAGACATAAGGAGCTGGCTTTGGTGATGGGAGGCAGGAGCCTGGAACCCTGCCCCCCACCCCTCCCGCCAAGACCACACACAATGGGGAGGAGGAAGAGGCAAATTCTAGGAGGGAACTGGGAATTGAGGTGCTGCTGGTGAGGGGTGTGCAGGGGGTGACAAAACATGACAAATGGGCACTGTTGTTACTTAATCAAGATAGTGCATGCCCTGCTTGCAGGAAACCAAGTCATTCACTCATTCATTCATTCATGTTATTCAACAGACTGCAAGCCAGTTATGTGCAAAAGCAGTCAGGCACTGGGGACGTAAAGATGACAGCCCTTCAGGAACCTGGGTCTGGTGTTGTACCAGGTAAGTGAACAGGGACAGGCGGTGGGCCCACTATCGCAACACCAGGTGGCCCAGGCACTCAGCCTAAGAAGGAAACAGTCAGAGAAGTCTCCACAGAGCAGCAAATGAGCTGGGCCTTGAAGGAGAGGCAAGATGGGCAGGGGTGCAGAGGAAAGGGGCGGGGACAGCGCAGGTGTGCAGCCTCAGGATTATGAAGGGACACACCCTCACCCCCGTGCTCTGGGACAGGGGAGAGTGCAGGGAGCTGAGGGTGGAACATGGGGGAGGCCAAGTGTCTGCAGGAGAGCAGGTGCTGTGGAAGATGAGCCTAAGGGTCAGGCCGGAGCCAGCAGGCAAGGGCCTTGAATGTCAAATGAAGGGGAGTCAGCAGAAGTGTTTTAAAAGAGAGAGATAGGTCATTAGACCCATCTCTGAGAAAGATTGTTTGGGTGCATGAATGAAGAGGAATTTGTGGGAGCCAGGAGAGGAGGGAGCAGTGGAAAAAGAGAGAAGGAGAGGCCCCAGTTCAATCTCTGAGGCTTGGTTTGAGAGACTAGAGCCCAGTCATGCCAGCTGCCACTCTGGGCTCTGCCGGCAGCTTGCTGAGTGCCTGGACACGTCACGTCGCCCCCAGGCCACTGTGTTTTTGTACTGTGCTCTGTGGGATCCACAGGCTTCCCCAGAGCAGCCATCCCCCAGGGTCTGTAGTACACACCAGGGCCCACATCTCACGTTTTGCCCTAGTACGGTGCTGCTATGACAGTCAATGTGGAAAACCGTGGAACCAGCTCCCCAAGTTCTTATGTGGCTCTGAAATCTTCAGGCAACCAACTCAACCTGGTGTGCTCTTGACCTTCCCCATTGTAATGTACCATGTTGAAACCGCTCCGTTCCAAAGTGGATGGCTGTTCCCTTATGCCCAGGGATCCATGAATCGAATACTCTGGTTCTGCTTGAAGAGATAGGACCTTAGCAGGGGAAGGTCTTGGAGGTGGGAAGGCAGATCATGGCCCAAGCTCTTGGTAGGGTTGGAGGGGCATGGCCCAAGGCCTCACATTGGCAGTGGGACAGCCTCCTGGAGGAGCTAGGTCTCAGCAGCTGGAGAGGGGCTGGGGAGGGATGTTGTGCTCCAGGAGGGGAGAGGAGACTAGCAAAAGGGGGGAATCTGTAAATTGCTGGGGCTGCCAATCCTGGACTAGAATTTGCTTTTGCAAGCGCATCATGGAGAATCCAAAGAAGATCTGCTTAATTTATTTTTCTCAATAAACATTTTTTTCCAGGGGGAGAAAGTCCAAGTTTGGCGCAGTGGCTCCACCAGGATCTGGCCTTCTTCCTCCTGTTCTACCATCTTGATGTGTGGGGTCAAGTCCACGTTCCTGGAGGTCCAGGGAGTGGCAAGGGGGAGGGGCGGTACCTAAAAAAAAAAAATCAGCTTTCCAGATAAGCCTTTCAGATACCTGCCGCTCTCCTTGGGTGCTCCCAGGGCCTCCCCAGGTCGAAAGGGGACCTGGGAAATGGAGGGCTTCCCCTGATTTGAACAAATGTGGGGTTTCCCTTGGTAAGAAAGAAAGGGGGAATGGGTGTGGTTTAGGCGGCTAGCTGAGTCTGTCTCCGCAGGCCATCAGATTCTACATAACACGGAGGCTTCCTAATGCCCTACCTCGTGGCCCCAGTCCCCACGTCTGGGGCCCCTCGTGGTCATTGTCCCGGTGCAGCACCCCAAGAGTCCGGCAGCTGGGACCCTTCCTCATTTTTCCTGCTGACAAGGCCAGATGGCAGGCGGCATGGCCCCATCTCCTGGCAAGTTCCAGGGGACCTTGACCCCTCCCTCATGGAAATCTGTGTCCCCCTCCGGATGGGCTTCCTGTGGCCTGCAGCCCAGCCTCACTCCAAATGTGATTTGCCTTCTCTCCCTCCAGCGAACAGCCCAGAGTGAGCGGGCCCATCTGGTTCTGTTTCACTCCACGTTACTCATCAGGATGTGTTTGCCAGCAGTTATTTGATGTTCAGGAAGAATTCTGAAGTTTTCAAAAAGGAGTAAATAAAATCTTTAATCCCCCAAAGAGTCGTGAAATTGCATTTTGCTGAGTTGATGGTGGGGGCCCGGGGCGGTCCAGTGACGCTGCCTGGTGCGGGCGGCCGGGGCCCAGGTTTCCCCTCCTGCCAGTCACTCCCCTCCTCATCCCTGGCCTCAACTGGATCTCCCAGAACCCACTCGGAGCCTTTCCAGATCCTCTCACGATGCCCAAATTTGGGAACAGAAGGCTGCAGCAGGGGATCCCTGACCTGTCTCTTGCTCCCCAGCCAAAAAAGCTTTTAGGGAGAGCTCTTTCCCACTCACAGCCTTGTCTGAGCCCTGCCGCCTCCCTGACAAGAAAGTGTGAGCTCCAGAGGGAGGAGAACTGAACCTGGGACTCTGGTCTTTGTGCTCCCTCCTGCCGTGGTGGCCCACAAGCCTGGGACAGTGCCATTTCTCAGGGTGCCAGGAAGACACTTTCCAGGTTTGCCAGATTACAAGACAAGAGGCTGCAGGCTCTCTCCTCCTTTCTGAGCCATTTGAGGAAACGAGAGAGACCACTGGATGTTAGGATATCAGGAAGGGAGAGGCACAGCAGCTTATGGAGCCAGGCCTTACCTGCAGGGGGAGGGTCCGCCTCCATCCCCGTATCACTGGCTCTGGAATGCACATGGCCTCCTGCGTCAACACAGAGGCAACACTTACCTCTTCTCTTGGTGCCTTATGGCAGGCTGCAATTTTCCAGAGATGATTCAGTAAAAGAGCAAATTGATGTTTCCTGGCAAGTGCTGGAATCTTTAGGTTCTTACAGCCGTGTGACCAATGAGACCCCCGCCCTCGTTGCATTTAAAGCAACTGCTGAAGGAATCAAGCAGTGCATGAAAGATTGTTCGTGTATGGTGACTAACATAACATGATTTAAAAAAAAAAAAAAAAAAAAGGATGGCTCCTGGGGCCGATAGAGGCCTGACCCTCAGCCCTGCCTTTCCTGATCACGCCCACAGTGTGGTCAAGCCCGCCGGAGCGAGTCCGTGCATGGCAGGCTGTGAGCCCCGGCCAGAGCTCCACCGCTCTCTCTGCACTCACAGGAACTCCCGAGGGCTGGTCCCCCCCTGCTGCCATCACATCGCAAACTCTGCGATTCACAGGGAACCTCTCCTCGAGCATCACTCCTGACAGCTTACAACTCCAACGATTAAACATTGATCACTCAAAATTTAACATCCCATCTTCCTTTGATATCCTCAACTGCTCCCTGCATAAGACAACAAGCCGCTTTCTGCGGCTCAGCGTGAGGGAGGACTTCAAAGGTGCCTTTCCCTCTCACTTGCTCCCAGCAGCTCTGGTATTCAGCAAGCAAAACTGACAAGCAGAAGGGGTGGGGATCCCCCCCCCAGCCTCATCTTTGGGGGTCAGGTTAGTGGAGGGACCTCCCGGATTTGGGTGCCGGATGAAGGTTCAGGGGTGAATCAGGGGGCAGAGCTTGGATTCAGGAACACCCCGGGTCTCTCTAGAAGCAGCTGCGAGTCATGGGAAGAAGCTAGAGGAGCTGGGTGTAGGTCCCTGGGGGGTACCCATGCCAGCTCTGGAATGGCAGGGACAGGTCCCCTGTTTTCTCCAGGAACAAGGAGATGATGTCACTTTCTCTCCATGAGCTCCCCGGAGAGGATTAACCAAGGCTGGGAGTGGGGGTGACTGACCCAGCACAGGTAAGCTGGTGACCACAGTGCCCTCCCTTCTGGGGAGAAGTCGGGTTAAGCCAAATAGTGGAAGTGTGTTTGTAAGAAGAAAGTTTCAGCGGCTTCATCAAATGTGTGATTTTGAAGTCTTCAGAAGGTAGCCACTTGCAGAGACACAGCTAACAGGACGATCACAAATTATTACCTATCTTCCACTCACTCAGGCTCCCGGAGGGTGGGGGGTGCTGAATTTTATTCAAAGTATAGTAGTTGGTGGTCATTTGTAAAATGTTACAATCAACATTAAAGCTCTAGTAATTAGTGGTCATTGGTAACACACTACATCAGTCAGGCGGGGGACAAAGTGATTTACCTGTGTCACCTTGCATAATCCCCACACCACGTAAAGGTGGGCTTTCTCACTGGGATGTGCATCTTTTGCACAGCTAAAGAACATGTTGGCTGTGGACGCCTGGGTGGCTCAGTGGGTAAAGCCTCTGCCTTCGGCTCAGGTCATGATCTCAGGGTCCTGGGATGGAGCCCTGCATCGGGCTCTCTGCTCAGCAGGGAGCCGGCTTCCTCCTCCTCTCTCTCTGCCTGCCTCTCTGCCTGCCTGTAATCTCTGTCTGTCAAATAAATAAATAAAATCTTTAAAAAAAAGAAAATCTTGCCGGACCCCCTGCAGGCTCCCAATTTGCTCCCAGAACCCACCTGGAGGACAGGGAGCTCAGGGCCTTGGCAGTTGACATTGGAAGTCCTCCCTGGTCTGGTGGGATCCAGGCCATTCTGCAGGCCATTACACACAGCTTTGAGAGGTCTTTGGGGCCAAGAGCAGGGCCAGCCAAGAACCAAGCAATTCACTGCACAGGCTCTCTTCTATCCCCAGCCCTTGAGGATCATGGCACCCCTCTCCTCCAAACCCTGCTATGGCCTCAGCCCTTCCCAGTGCCTCCCTCCCAGCTCCTGGGTTCACATGGAACCTGCTGGCATCCTCGTGCTGGGACGTGTTCATAGACGGAAAGGAAGCCAATTTTGATGGAGCAGACTCAGCACAGTGGGGAGATTTGGAGCCCGTCTCTCATCCCAACACACCTTCCATCATATCCCTGCAGGGTGGCCCATGGCCACTGGAGCTGTCCCTAGAGGTCTCACAGAGTCGGTCTGCCCCTTTGTCAGAGATTTCCGAGCTGCGTTACACCTGCAGGCCGATGGCTCCTGGTTCATTCTTTAGCAGTTCCCAGGTCCCACGGTGCTGTAGCCTTTTACTTTGCCGGGGAGGGTAGGAGGGAAGCCGGGTGGATGGGTGCAGCCTCCCAGAAGAGTTGCCAGGGGCTGGGACCTTGTCCGGCAGCCCAATCAGCACCTCGAGGAAATTGCCTGTTTCCCCAGAAATTGTAGGGTTGGGCTCCAGGGCTTGATACCAGCATTTTCGAGGTGTCACTCGCACCTGTCAAGCACAACAGGTATTTTCTTTGCTGGAGAGGCACTCTCCTGGTGAGGTTGCTCGGCCCTACCACGCTCAGACCTCCAGCATGGCATGTCAGGCAGCTCCACTGGTCTGCTCAGCAACGCACCGCTTCCCACGGGCACGGGTCAGTGCCTGCAACCGCTCCCCGCCCGCCGCCCATCGGAGCCACCCCCCATGCTCTTGTTGAACGTGTGGTTTGTCAACCTTGCAAGCTGTCTTTATATTCTGCACAGTCTGCAGAGGCATGGTAATGAAATAGAAGAGGAGCTGATTTTGAGGCTGGATGAGAATATATGTTACCTCCCTCCCTGCCCCACCTTGATTTGGGGTCATTTGATGATTATTTCCCAAACTCAGTGCTTTGTTTAGAAAATGGGTCAATGCAGAACTCACCAAGTCTCTGGAAGGGCTGGGTCAAAAGGCATCTGGTGAGGTGCCCAATGTGGGTATACAGTAGGCACTCTATAATGTCAACAGGAAAGAGAGCAGCTTCTAGATTTTAGAGAGACGGGACCACTACCAACATGTGAATACTGTGTCAGCGAAGGGTGGGCTGGGGCTGGTGGCCAAGAGCTACAGGAAGGAAGGGTAGAATCTTCAGGCTGGAGAGCTTCCCAGCCCGTTCTCAGTTCTCCGGCCCCGAGCTCGCTGTCTGTCGCTGAACACCACCTTCCTTAGGACGGCCGCACCGAGAATCAGTCACCTTTGTCCCAACAGCCCCGAGAGATGGATCACCTTTAAGTACCCCATCCTGCCACGCAGCGTCTGACAGAGCCGTTAGACTGTGGAGATCAACTCTAAATGTGACCCTGGGAGATGTAACAAATTAACCCATTATCCTCCGTTAATGGCCCTGCATGGCTTCATTTGTCATAATGAGCTGCTGCTTTGGAGAAGTGAGAACTGGAAACAGGACCCTGGTGCATGTTTCCGGATCCGGTTTCCAAGCCTGCGTCCCCGGAATCCCCCAGGAACGTGGGCAGGACAGAGAGTCCAAACGGATCCTCCCGGCAAGGCGCTCTATGCCATCTCCCTCCATGCCCGCGGCCAGCCTGTGAACTAGACAGCATGAGTCCCATCTAGCAACGAAGGGGCTTCAAAGAAGAAATAACCAGCTGGAGTTGTACTGTCGGGAGCCATCAGACTGGTATTAAAACCCAGGTTGAGTCCCAGAGCCTGCCTTGCTCATCCTTACTTGGTGTTTGCGGCGGGCAGGCATTAAACGAAGTGCTTTGCATGTGTTATTTTTTATCTTACGATAAGGTGTTATCGTCATCCCCACTTTGGAGACGAAGAAACGAACTCTTGGATTCCGTAAGGGGTTCGTTCAGAGTTGCATGTGCGGTTTGTGGGTTTGGAGCCCAGATCTGTCCATTTTCAGGGGCCCGGGTGCTGCTCATTGTATTGGGCTTCTCCCTCAAGATGAATTCGTTGCTCCACCAAACTGTGTTAGGCACACACAGGGGAAAGGCTCTGCTGTAGATCCACGGGAGAGTTACACCTTGGCCAAGCCAGGCCCCTACCCGCAGGAGTCTTATCTATTCTTCCACCCTCGGCTGGACCTTCTCTACCCTCTGTCAGAAGGCATCCTGGGTCCCCCAAGTCTCGTCTCTGTGCCGGTGTGCCCTCCACGGCTCCGCCCTCGGCCACTCCATGGGCATTTCCTGTCCATACATAGAAGTGATGGAGAGGACTGGGATCGGCGGTGCCACGGCAGTAAGCGACCTCAAAATCCCAGTAGCTGATGGCAAGAAGCTATCCCTCTAGTGAGGAATATGCAAATGTGGTTAGCGAGGGAGGTCTCCTCCTCACCGTCACCGGGTCATTTGGGCTGACGCCAACCCTTCTGCCACCTCCCCCCATGGCCACCAAGGTGCTTAGGCAGGGAAGGTAATGTAAACTCTGGGCTCACTCCGAAAGACCTGCCTGGGAGTGACACCTGTCGCCTCAGGGCTATTGCAGGGTCAAAGCAACACACTCAACCTGCCCGCATCCACAGTGGACTGGAGAGCCATCCCACCATGAGCCTAGAAGAAGAGGAGAACTGGAATCGTCATGAACAGCCCCAGGACCACCATGGCCGTAATAAATACAACGGACCCAAAGCAAGGTGGTCCGGTTCTGGCTGTGGAAGGTTCTGAGCCTGAGAACCCCTGTCTCTTCATTCAAAAGAGAGATTGGCAAGTCTTAGAGGTGTGTTAGAGGCTATTAGCTCCCAAATAAAACTTCCAATTTCACTGAATCACATTTAACGCACGTTTATGGGAGGCTTCTATGTGCCACGTGCTTTGATTTGATTACAGGTGCCTTCTGGACATAGGACATTAGTGGGTGACATTACAGAGGACTTCTTACGTGTCAAGCACGGTCCTAGGAGCCCCTGTGTCAGGACTTATCTATATTTCCATTTTTTTTTTAAAGGTTTATTTATTTATTTCAGAGAGAGTGGGAGGAGGGGCAGAGAGTGGGGGAGAGAGAGAGACTCTCAGGTAGACCCCCAGCGGAGCCCAACATGCGGCTGGGTGTCATGTCCCGGAGATCACACCCTGAGCCGAAACCAGGAATCAGACACTGAACTGAATGTGCCACCCAGGGTTGCCTGTATTTCCACCTTTGAGAGCAGCAGTTCTGGCTCCCACAGCCCAAGTGGTCTGCCTGGACCCCATGGTGCTGAAACACAGAGGAGGCAAGTGCAGCCCAAACCTGTCCCAGCCTCTGGGCTTTGTCTCCGGATAGAGCCACCTCCCAGTTTGGGGAGTGAATTAAATATTTATTCACTCTGGGTTTGCAGTATTCTTTTCTTCGTTTGGAGCTGGTGTGTGTGTTTCCATGTGCCCAGGGTTTTCATGGACTTTATGGTGCCAGATGGATAAAGCAGCCTACTTATTCATTAAACAGACATCTATCGCACGGGAGGCTGGCACCCTCCTTCAGGGCTCCGGGGAGGAGCAAAGAAGGTGCCACCTCCTGGAGGACAGTTCGGGGACACTGGCTCTGCGTGGAAACCTATGTGCTTTGAAATCAGCGTTTCTGCTCGAGAACAGATAGGCTTTCCCATGTGCTCAAGTGCACGAGTGCTGGGATGTCGGCTGTAGCTTTGTTATATTGTGAGCAGCATGAAAGGACTGGAAGCTGTCACGTGCTCCCTAGGAGGGGACCGTTTAAATAAAGGGTGGTGCCTGTGTGCCCTGGAATGTCACACACACTCGTGATGGGTGATGGGTGACCACGCAGCTTAAGTTGGAAGCTGTAGCCTCACAGGAGGTGTGTGTACCAATTCAGGTCCAAGTGCAAACGTCCATATATCACAAATGAATGGCTGTGTGGATATAGGATGTTTCTTGGGCTATTACTAGATGTCTAGTACTCTACCCTATACTCTACACATTAACTTATTTAATGCACAAAAATATGGCACAGGCGGTTGGACCATTCCCATTCTACAGATGATAAAACCGAGGCATGATGAAGTGAAGTGACTTACCCAAGGTCACTTAGCTGGTGAATGGTCTGGCTCAAGAGTCTGGAAAGTCTGGCTCAGGAGTCTGAGCTCTCAGCCTGCATGCAAGTATGCTCCTGATTGTGCGTCTGGACCTCCTCCCGTCCTCCCGTCTCTCTTCTAGCCGAAGCCCTTCACCAGACCTAACCCACTCTCGCCTGCCTTCATAGCCCCCTCTCTGCTAGTCTCTTTATCTCTGCTTATAAATAAGCCAAATCCTCCTAGACTCTAGAAAGCTTTAGAGTGGCAGAAAGAAGGCTGTGTATTCATGGAGCCACCTTTCCCCACCCCACCCCAGGACACCTGATTAGATCGCATTCCCAGACCACACGCGGGAGTGTAGGAGCCGTGGTAGGCCCAATTCTTGACAGGTAAGAGCAGGGGAGCCTTCTGTATGCACTGTCTCCTGTTCGTGTAGCTGGAGGCTGAGGTCTCCTGGATGCAACACAGTGGCTGAGTCCCCACTTGTAGAAGGACCATGAGGGACAGCCACCAGGGCTGTGATCAGACTGTGAAGGGAGTGAGGCGTACCTGGGTTGGGAGAAGTGGCTGAAGTCTGGGGGCTCCCCTTCTACATCACCTAGCATTCGTTATTTTCCCTTCGAGCCAACGTCTCATCCCTGTCTGTTCTTTTTACTACTACATTCTTAAAGACGATACAGACCCCAGAGATGCAGACTTGGGCACCGCTCCTCTCTGACTTGCTTCTTGACCTTTAGGACTCTGCGTCCTGCGTTAGTTGGACACTGGCTACTCAGGAGCACATTCTCAGTGGAGGGATGGGCTTAGAGTCAGGCCGCCCTGATTCCTATTCTGAACAAATCACACAATCTCTTATCTAAGCATCAGGCTGGCCCTCCTCACTGAGGCACCAAGAGGAAGAATGGGAACCCGAGCAGTGAGCCCCACACAGAAAGTGGCAAATGCACATTTTCTTCTTTTCTCCTCGTAGTCTGTATTTACTTATTTACTATTCTCTTCCTCCCTTATACATCTATGCAAGAGATATGAATGGTATTTGTTTTCTTCTCCCTTTCTCCTCTCCTCGGAAGGATATTAACTATTCCCACAACTTTATTCACTTCTGTGTAAGTAATGACCTAAAGAATACTGTAGCTTGATGTCTTTCCCTGGCTCCAGAGCGTTGTCCCAAACAGCCCACGATGCACACAATTAATCAGTCAGTATGCTCTGCTACTTTATTGAGAACCCGCCGTGGACAAGACCCTGTGCCTGGTGCTGGAGACAACATAGTGACCAAAGGCAGATGTGCTCTCTGCCGGGTGAGGTTTATAATCTAGTGAGGAAGATGGATGTTAATCAAATAATCTTGCAAATAAAGGTAAATTGAGGATTTTGACAGGTGATTTAAGGGGCAGGGGTATAATACTTTGACACCCAATAATTGATTTTTTTTGACTTAGTGAGGATGTTTCTTATGGAGATAAAGGTTAAGCTGAGTTCTGACGGATGATAGGAAATGAATTAGGTGCAATGGGAGGGGAGAGGGGTAACAACATGGACAGGCATCTCATGTCACCAAGGAGCACTGCAGGAAGGAGGTGGTGAGCAGAGGAGACACAGAAGGGAACATGGTTATGATTGGGGTGGAGAGGAAGATAAGAAAAACTGCTCCTCGCTCCCCCAAGATATAGTGTCCTCTTGAATGCTGACAAGAGAATCTTTTATTTCAACTGAGTGTAAGACAGTCTGGAATAAAGGCTATATTTCCCACCATCCCTTGCAGCTAGCCCTGGGCATGTAGAGCAGCTCTGTTCAATGGAACGTTCTGTATGCACCTTTTGGGAAATGTTCTTTATCTGCTACTCTTCCCATCTGGGTGAAGCTCAAATATCATGTCCACAGACAGAGCCACCGTCAGAGACCAGGCTGTAGAATCAGGCGTTAGAGATAGCAGAATGACAGCTGAGAAATCTGGTCCCTAAGAATGAAGGATCTACATTTTTTTGCCTGGTCAACTGTTGGTCTCTTTGCGTTGAGGAGAGAATGACATTTCTGTCACATCTAAGCTACAGTTATTTAGGAATTTCTATCACTCACAGCTGAGCATAACTCTGACTCACCCAGAGAGGCGGGAGCCAGACCGTGCGGGACTCTGTAGGCCACTGCAAGGACTCTGTCCTCACCCAAAGAGAGCAGGGAGGAGCGACTGAAGAGGGTGGGGAGCCATGTCTAGTCCCTAGCACAGGCTCCAGAGCAAGTCGGTTTCTGTCTGTATTCATCCACTCAAAGAGTTGGCTGAGTAGGTACCACGTGTCAGGCACGGCCACAGATCCTTGAGTAATCACAACCAACTGGGACGCATCCTGTCCTTGAGTCAGAGGCAATCTAATGAGAACCGTCGACAGGTAAATAATGGTCCCTCTTCAGTCAACAACAGTCATGGAACGCTCAGGAAGCGTCCAGTGATGGCATCAGTAGGGGCACCTGAGCCGTCAGGACAGGCACTGGCGTGAACAATAGCATGGCCGCCTTGCTCTGTCAGGCTCAGTGTGCCCAGCTGAGCACGTGGCGTGTCAGACATGGTGTCAGTCCACAGGAACCGCAGCAGCCAAGGACACGACAGCCAACTCGCGAGGAGCTCTTCCACTCCCTAAGCAAGGAAAGGGCTGTGAAAAGACTAAAAGTGAAGTTCCATGGGTCCTGTGATAGGTGTAGGAGGGTGAGGTGAGGAGTAGAATGGTCGGTTCTACCTGAGGCCTCAAGAATGTCTGTGCAGAGAAGGTAATTCTCGGGCTCCCTGTGATCCCTGTTGGGAAGAAAAATAGTAGTTACCACAGAGCAAGGTGTGGGGCATTAGGAGTGTGAGCAAAATGGCCCTGAGAGCACTGAGGATGACCTAAGTCACTTGGTCTGTGAGTGCGTGCATGTGTACACCTATGTGTGCGTGTGTGTGAGAGCGCGTACAACACGCTTGTGCCCAAATGCACACGTGTATTGTTTACAAAGGTGAGGAGGGGTTAAGGGAAGGTTTCACAGAGGAGGTGGCTCCTGAGCAGAGCTTTTAAGGAAAAGCAAGAGTCCCCCCAGCTGCACAGGGCAGAACAGAGTTTTAAGGCGACAGGGACTGCACCTAAAAGGCCACAAAACATGAGAAAACATAGGGGTCTGAAGGGACTTCTGAGAAGCTCGAAGCAGCGAGTCAGAGGGCCAAGGTGTGACATAGCTTGAGATGAGGTTCGACGGGACAGGGGCCCATGTCGTGAAGACCCCGGTTGTGGGACCCAGGCCTCTGAACTGTTTTTTGTTGGGAGAGAAGCTCCAGGGAGAATTTAAACAGAAGAGAAACATGGTCAGTTCTGTTCTTAAAAAGAACAATTCATTGGAACAAACTCCTAAATTTGTCCCTTTGGAGGGGTTAGGAGCTCACGTTCCTAATGCCCCACACCTTGCTCTGTGGTTGGATTAAAAAATGATGGTGCACCGTTTAGTGCGTCATCGAAGCAGAGATCAAAAACAACGAGGTGCTCTCACAGGACACCAATTCCAAGATCAATCATCGAGGCGAAAATAATCGAAGTGCTGTACAGTGCTTGTCGTATGTTTCTATTTGTCTGAAAGATGCGTGAGACTATGCCTGCGCGGAGTTGTCTATCTATCTTGTCTTCATGTATCGAGAACAATCCTCTAAGGGTACACACAAAATCCCGAGTAGTGGTGCTTCTGTGAAGGGGAATTAAGAGTAGGAGTGGTGAGGGAGACTTTTCACTGCAAACCTTTTGTACGGCTTGAATATTTTTTACCCTGTGCATGCATTATTTTTTCCAATATATTAAATAAATATGTATTTAAAAATTTATTCTGCCTGAAATGTGAGTGATGCATTGAAGAGAGGAGAGACTCGGGATAGAGGGAGCCCTCCCCCACCTCCATTTTCCTGATTAATGGCCACACCATCCATCCGGTTATTCCGTCTCAGACCTTGAAGCCCTCTTCAGCTCCTCCCAAGTGTAATCACTTATCAAGTCCTGCCTGTTCTACCCCAGAAATCTCTCTCCTCTCAGCCCCAGAATAGACAGAGAGATCGATGGAACAGAACTGCAAGCCCAGAGACAGACTGGAGTATATATAAATATTTAGTGTGTGATAACGGTGACATTTCAAATCCTTGTGGAAAGGATGGATTATTCAATAAATGATGTTGGGAAAAAAATTAACTCCGATCTTTAGCTCTGTGATAAACTTAAATAAATTCCTGGTGCATTAAATATGTGTATAAAAGTAAAGTCACAAAGGCACTAGAAGAAAATGTAGGTCAGCCTTTTATAAAAAACTTGGGACCAGAGAGCGTCCTTCTAAGGAAGATGTTGAAAGAAGGTGGTGTGGAGACAGATTCAGTAAGTCAGACTATGTAATATTTCTGCTGTTATAAGCTAATAATGTACTAAAAAAAATCAGAAGCGAGAGCAAAACTGGGAAAATCCTTCCCGAACTATAGCATATGAAGTGTTAATAAGCTTAATTTATAAAGAAAGATTACAAGACAATGAGAAAAAGATGAAACACCTTAATAGGCAAACATGATAAGTAATTGATGAAAGAGAAAACCAAATGGTCAGGAAACATATGGAAGAAAGATGTTATTAAAATAGCTATAAAAAGCCACATTTCACTGAATATTTTTAATTAAAAGAGAATTCCCTATAGTGGTCAGCGTTCTGGAAAACAGTCTTGCATACTGTGGGAGGCAGCATAAATCGGGTTAAAGTCCATGGTACAATCTTCAAGTGTAGATCAGAATCCTCAAAAATGGACATATTGACTCACTAACTTTGCTGGAAGCGCCTTTATGTATATATGTATCCTGAGGAAATAATTAGGAACATGACAATGATCTTTATCACAGTGCATAGATAATGTCAGGAATTTGGAAAACAAAACCCCCAAGTTCCCTTCACCCTGAAATTCTTAAAGAAAGATAATTAAATAAATCAGAACATGTCTAAACAAGGTAATATTATGTGACCAGTAAGAGTATCTCAGTTTAACATCACATCTGTACTGGAAAAGCTATTTATAATGTAGCAAAGCTAAACAATGGTCTCTAAAAGATGGTGGGTCCAGTGTAATCCCTGTTATTTGGATGCAAACATCATGTCCAGATGAAGAGTTGGAGAGGAAGGCCTAACAGTTTCAATAGTAACTGCTTCTGGGTGGAAAAATTATGGATGATTCTTATTTTCTTAAAAATCACTTTTTAAAAAAGATTTAAAAATCATATCGATTACTGGAAAAACAATGAGAGGAACTTAAAATGTACCTGCTCTTTGTCCCAGCAAATATAGGAATTCATTCTAAAGACATAATTAGGGATGTGAGAATGGATGGTGGGACAAAGGTGTTCACCAGAGTGTTACAAATAATGATGAAAATTGGAAACAACCCGAATGTCCAAAACCAGGGAATATTTAAGCAAATGCTGGTTGTATGCAATGGAAAGCTATGGAATGACAAAAATTCAGTTACAGAAGAGTATTTGTTAAAATGGAAAAAACATTCACAAAAATAAGCGGAAGCAAAGTAGGTCATGAGGCTATCCACCCAAGGACATACCTCCATTGGAGAAAAGCAGAAAATATTAGGAAATTCCACACTAAAATAGTAGAAAGGTTATTTCTGGGTGGCTGAGTTCCAGGTAAGGTCTTTTGTCTGATATTCTTATATGGTTTTAAGCATTTTGTATCCCATGTGTATTACCTATTTTACTTTTTAAATTTGGGGAGCTATTAAAACATCACAAATTATTGAGAATTCAAGTGAGAAAACTAGGACAGGATTACAACATATGTGATTTCCAAAGTGTTTTAATATACTTAATCTACAAAGAGCTCTTACAAGTCAAGGGGGAACATATGAACATCTCGATAAAAAGATTTGCATGGGAAATATGAAGACAATATAAAAAAGAAATATAACCATTCTCTTAGCATATGAAAAAAAAGATTGACTATCACTGATAATAAAGGGACTAGAACTCAAAGAGAGAGGGGAATTCCTGCTCTTCATATTAGAGGTTTTTTTTTTTCCCCCCTCAAACATGGATAATACCCGGTGTTGCTCCTGGCTTGGGAAGCTGACCCTCTCACGTTTGGATGTTGGCCGTGTACCTCACTCAGTCGGCTGGAGAGCAGTGTGGCAGATATATTAAGAACCTTGAAAATGTTCATTCTTTGTGACCCAGGAATTCGATTCCTAGGAATATATCCCGAGGAAGCAATCACGAATGTGAAAAAAAAAAAAAATTATGGGCAGGAATTCTCTTTGCAGTCTTCCTGATAATAATGAAAATTTGGAAACAACCCAAAATAGTCAACAATGAAGGGTTGGCTTGATTGCCAATCACAGCACAGACCTATAATTCAATGCATGCAATTTCCAAATCCACAAAGCTCTTTGAGCTGACAGATTTTTGAAAGTTTGCTGAAGGTTCATGGGTGACAAAAGTCTGACCTGGACTGAATGAAAAGAGGCTTTTTGTGTTTCCAGCTATTATTTATTTCTGTGTGAGTATTCAAGTGTTTTTCGTGTTTGGGTATTGCATTTGGTTCCAGGCTGCTGCATTGTAGGTGCTGCATCATTACAATTTTTACCTGATCTTACCTTTCCTCAAACCCAAATAATTATGGTTTCTGAAATATCTGACCTCAAGGGTTCCAGAGAATATGCCTATGATGCAATCCTATGACATCACTTAAATTCATGCTCACATGGAACATGGTTGGGTATTTTGGTTAATCATACTTCTTTTTTATTGTTGAAACCCCAAACAATAGAATCTAAAGCTAGGCACATTATTTTTTTTTTAAAGTAGGTGTCTGCAGATTCTTTTAATAGATGAAAGAGATTTGAAAGAATATATCAAAATTTTAACATTACTTCTCTCTAGATGGTGAAATTATGAGCAATTTTAATTTTCTTCTACATATTTTTTATGGTCTCCAAAATCTCTGTAATGAATCCATATTATCTCTAACAAATAAGTGTATTTTAAAAACCTAAACTAAATCTAGATGGTTTCCATTACCTAGAAACTAAAGTACAAACTCCTTAAAATAAAATGACAAAGACACGGAGCCAGGATTCAGACGTAGTGCTTCTGAATCTGACTCCTGTGATTTTTTTTCCCCCCTCTAATGTGCTATATCCACCAGTCTTTTTGAAAGAAGGTCCGGTAGAATTTTAATAAATGCTACTTGCAAACAGATTTCTGCAGAAAATACATATTGAAAAATGCAATATACACAACTTTATTGAAGAATGTCTTGGGGTCTTTGATATTCTAAGATGCAATACGTTTCCACAAGAGGGTTTCATCTGCTGAGTTCTTCCCATATATTTGGCCATACATCTTTTCTATTTTATGTTATCTGTACTTTAGTTTTATGTTATCTTGAGGAAAATCTTCTAGAACATCTTGAGAATGTGCTTCCCCTAAAACACTTTGGAAATGCTAATCTAACAGAAAACTTTATCCTTCAACTCAGGAAAAATATACCAGAACCATCTCCAGAGTGGTGAGTTTCCTGTGGGAATGCTGACCTTTCCTTATTATCAGCTGTTCCCTTTTAAGAGTGATCTTCATAACATGTGAAAGGCTTGCTTCTGGGATGGAGCTTTTCCTCCCTTTAGGGCAGCCATCTTGACCTGATGTGATCCCGCAGAGGGGATGGATGGTCTGTCGAGTGAATACCAATGGGAAGTCTGTGGAGGTGAGAAACCCAAGCTCCCAGACTTGATGCTCTGAGTCCTCTCTTAGGTATTCTGGGACCTCAGAACGTCTCAACCCCTGCGAAGGGACTTGGCAGTTGTCTAAGAGATGGGGAGTTTTGTGGAGTGAGCCCTAGCCAGGGACACAGCAGCAAAACTGGAAGAGAACTTACTTATGTGAACATTCAGTGTAAGCTCTGTCTTCTCTCTGTGTCTCAATCACAGGGGGTTGAGGAGGGCACAAGAGCAACCTTGTTTCGTCTTACTTGCCAACACCCATCAAAGGGTAGAGGCTTCCTAGAGTATGGAGCCTGCATCCCAGCTTAGTGAGAAAGAATGCTGTGATCGATTACTAATGTCTGCCCTGGACAAAGATAGGAAAAGTAGCATCACTTCTGTCCTTTCTTTGCCATCTCAGAGTTTAGAAGTATCTAAGTACTCTTGAAGACCTGGGGTGGTTTAGAATGGACACAGCTCCCAAATCTAGCTCCTGTTTCATAAACACTGGTAGTCTTTTTGCCTTATTTCTTCTTTTTTTGATTCCCTTTCATCCATGGTGATTCCAGACTCTTGGCTCTTGGTCTGTGCAATAGCGAAGTAATGGTTTTCTATGGCAATCTTCTTGTACTCCCTTTCTTTCACCCTCTTGCCAAAGATGAATCTGTTTTTACTAAAAGAGAAAAAAAAAAGAAAAAATACATATGTAAAAATCACACATCCTCACCATGTGCAAAAATCATGTGTTTGGCAGCAAGAACATCTTTCTGGGGCCAAATGGCATTTTTCTTTTCTTGCAAAACGAGCAAAAAAAAAAAAAAAAAAAAAAAAAACCCAAAAAAACCAAAAAACACAACAACAACAAAAATAACTTACTTTCCCAGCATCTGGCATTGAATTATTGGCCCTTGTCAGTTGCGGCCACTGAGGGGCCCCTTGTCCTGGAAACCTGTGATGTTGAGAGACCAAGAAGTCCCGGGGAATCTGGTTGCAACTGCCTCCCTGCTTTGCATAGGGACTGAAACACACAAAACCAGGGTTGGCAGAATCATCGTTATGGGTATGAGAGGGAGAGTGGGATGGAGAACAGATAGATCAGAGCATCTGTAACAACTCCATCACTTACCAGCCATGTAATCTTGGGCAGCATTCTTAACTTCTCTGAGCCTCAGACTACTAAAAAATAAAAAGAAGAAGAAGAAGAAAGAAAGAAAAAAAAGAAAAAAAAAGTACCATAGTCTCCATACAGATTCAGCTGGTCACTGTGCGTGAGAACATCCCAGAGAACAAAACAGGTAAAAGTCCCTGCCCCTGGGGAGCTGATTTTTTGATAGGGAGGGACAGGCTGAGAGGAGGTGATAGGGCGAGATGGACACTGACTAGTCAATTACACATTAATATCTCGTGGTGCTAACTACTCCGGAGAGACTCCATCTGGGCAGGGGAATAGGAAATGTCAGGGTTGGGATGCCATTTCAGGTAAGATGTCCAGAGAAGGAGCCACTGAAATCCGTTTGAGCAAATGAGGAGTTGGTGAGGTGCCACACATCTATGTGGCATTTTCCTGGATGATTAGGGCTCCAGGCAGAGGGCACAGCAATGAGAAAAGCCCTTAGATAGAAATATGCCTAGTGGGTTGGCACAGGAAGCCCCTGTGTCTGGGTCAGAGTGAGTGAGGCAGAGAGGAGCAGGAGAGGAGAAGGGACAGGTGTGCGATGGTGGGGCAGGCCAGGTAAGGCTTTCTTGGGATATTGGTTTTTGCTTTGAACAGCATAAGGAGATGTGGAAGCTCATTACAACGAAGAGAGACATGATCTCATACAGGGACATTGACCACTGTGTTGAGAAAAGGCAGGCAGGTATGGGAGAGAAGGATAGATGTGGGGAGACCTCTTAGGAAGCCTTTGCTCCAGGGGAGCGATGATGGTGACTTGGACCAGAGAAAGTGGAGGACGTGGAGGGAAGCGGGAGGCATCTGTGTATATTTTGAAAGTTGAGCTGACCAGATAGTTGTGGTGCCCCATGGAACAACGTGAGTAAAGAAACCCCAGCCCAGCACCTAGAATGCAGTGGGTGCTCAGTTAAGGTCAGGGGACTGTTCTGAGTCCTTTGATGATTGTGCTCACCCTCAGGGAGGAGGAGGAACTTGGGCCGTGTGACTCAGAGGAGAGCATCCTCATTCACCCAAGCATTTCACCCGATGCCGTGCCTGTGTTGAGCACAGGGGTCTGGAAAGGCGATGGCCATGTGTAGGGGTTGGCTCTTCGGGAAAGCAGGGCAGAGAGAGGGGTAGAGGGACTAGCCACTCAGGGAGCTTTGTTTCCCAGACTGAAACAAATAGAGTCTTGGCAAGGATCACCTCAGAGGAATGGAACTGGTGAGAGAATTCTAGAATTTGCGCTAGAACAGCTTTAGGGAGGATATCTGAGTTGGAACTAAGCGGTGAAAGTGGGTTCTTCAGAAGTGAGTAGAGGGCAGACCACTGGACGCATCCTGACGACAGGCTATGCATGGTGCCATGGGCACTAAATGGCCTGGCACCACGCCCCACTGCCCTCCTCGTCTGTGGCTCCGGGGCCCCCACAACTGAACATGGCAGGTGCCAAAGATGGTCTTGAGGAGGAGCGTGGGGCCAAGGACATGACGACCTTCAGTCCAGGATTGGCAGGGCCAAGGGGAACAGATGTGCCACTGAGCCCTTGTCATGAGGGTGCCTGAGCGTTGCTGCTGCAAAGCATGTCAGCGGGGCTGGGTGGGGGCGTGGGGGCAGAGCAGAAGCCACATTCCTGGGGCGAGCAAGGTGATGTGGGCTGGGACACAGATACGGTTTCATAGTCATTTTCTTTTCTTTTTTTTTTTTTTTTTTAAGATTTTTATTTATTTATTTGACAGAGAGAAATCACAAGTAGACAGAGAGGCAGGCAGAGAGAGAGAGAGAGAAGGAAGCAGGCTCCCTGCTGAGCAGAGAGCCCGATTCGGGACTCGATCCCAGGACCCTGAGATCATGACCTGAGCTGAAGGCAGCGGCTTAACCCACTGAGCCACCCAGGCGCCCCTCATAGTCATTTTCATAGTCATTTTAATGTCTTAGAAAAATACACATTTTTCTTTGAGGGGAGGGATACAAGATGTTCTTTCAAAATGCATTTGTGTGGGTGCCTGGGTGGCTCAGTTGTTAGGTGTCTGCCTTTGGCTCAGGTCATGACCCCAGGGTCCTGGGATCGAGCCCCACATTGGGCTCCCTGTTTGGCGGGAAGACTGCTTCTTCTCCCGTTCCCCCTGTTTGTGTTCCTGCTCTCACTCTGCCTCTCTCTGTCAAATAAATAAACAAAATCTATAAAAATAAAGAAATATATAAAATGCATTTGTGGGAGCTGAAAATTCTGTTGACTTGATGGAGATGGCCCCGCCCAGGTGGTAGAGGCTAGAGGCTAGATGGAGCGAGCCAAGGGGGCCGTGTAGGATGGCTAAGGTTTGGGCAACCATACGCTCGAGGGCTCCTGTGTCCACTGGGTGCTAATGACAGGAAGCCATTTGTGCTGGCCTCTGCAGAAACTGTCAGGGTCGGCAAGGTCCTGGACGGCGTCTGTTGTCACAGCTGAAAACTCTCTGGGCATGGGGGATTGTACACGGCGAAGGACATGTTTTGTTTCCTCCTTCCCAGATGCTGTCTCTTGTGAAAATGGGAACTCGAGGAACAGGATGGGGGAGACAGGGTTGGGGACCTTCTGTTTACACAAAAGCCTAGAAGCCACCCTGCAACCTTCCATTTTTGACTTGCTCTCATGGCTTCCTTTCTCCCCAGACCCGGGAAGAGGTGGCCTGGTGGGAAACTCTGGCTTGGCTCACCCTCACCCCCAGCCTTGGTCACCCGTCTCCACAGGATGTCTTCTTCTCCAGACCATTTGTAAAAGACCTTTAGAAAGCAGAGCTAAAAGGGGGGCCAGTTCCCCGCTCTTGGGGCATTCTTGCAAGAATACGGATTCCTCGGAGCAGGACAATGTGGGGAGGGAGGAAGAGGAAACACAGACTCTAGGGTCGGAATGAGTGTGTTGGAAGCCTGACTGTAACATTTTAAAACTGTGTGTCCTTTCGTTGTAATTTCGAGCTTCAGTTTCTTTCTCTGTAAAATGGGCCTGACCATGCTTGCCTGCCAGGGCTTGTACTGAAGGATGAAAAGGGTCAGATGAAAACCCAGCACCAGAGTCTGGGGTGATCAATGCCATCCCAGCCTCCTATGTTGGACATCCCTCCCCATCAGATGAAGCTAGGGCTCCAGGCGGGGCAGAGCCAGCTCCAAGCCAATGCTACCTGTTAGACGGATCATCAGTCTTCTCCTCAAGGGCGTGCTGTATGCACTGTTGTCTTCAGGCATCTGTGCATGTCTCCCATCAGCTCTGTGACATCAGCCTGGTCCCTTTCCCTTTATGGGCCTTAATGGTCTCCCCGATTAGGGGATGGGTGCTCTCTTGGGCTTCCCAGTTTGGGGACATTATGTGATGCCCGCGTGCAGAGGATGGCCAGCACAGAGATTCTGGCCCTTTCTCAAGCCCCTCTTGGCCTAGGTGACCCACTAGGTGAATAACATTCTGGCAACCAGGTAACCGAGGTCAGTAGATCAGAAGTTAATCATTTCCTTGAAACACAAGCAAACACATTCTGTTTCCACATTCACCAGTTGGCCTACACAGGGATAATAAAATCACACATGCAAGGCAAAGTCGGGGCACCTTTCTTGATCTGGATTGACCCCAATTACCCGGGTGACCTTCGGCAGTGGCTTTGTCCACTGTGGCCTCAGCTTGCTCATCTGTAAAACGAGAGTTTGGGATTTAAGTGTAGTTACACAGAGGGCACGGTTCGTTGATGGATTCAGAGGCTGGGAAAGCAGTCTGGTCCAGGCTCCCTCCCGCCCACTTCTTCCCGTCGGGCAAGCTTACTCACTTGCCCCAGAGTGCACACACAGTGGGCTTTCTGGACCCTTTGCTTCACAGGAACTGCTTGCTCTGCTCTCCAGCTTGGATCCTTGAAACCCAACTGCTCCTGTATTCTCTCTAGGCCCCTATCCCTCCCCTCGGACAGCGCACCCCGTGTGCCATCTCTCTCTCACCTGGCCCCGCTGTCCTCAGCCTGTGAGTGATAGTGAGAGTCTACGCAGTGCCCAACACAGGTCTTCACGGGGCACAGAGCAGGGCTGGGGTTGACAGCAAGACCTTGCGGTTCCTTAGGGCCAGAGCCATGTCTCCCTCCCTCCTCGCACCCGAGACTTAACCTCCAGTGCCAGGTGTGGACTGAGAAGGGGCACAGAGACTGCTTACCAGGCTGCATGCTGCCATCTACATGCAGACCTGGGTGTCCTAGAAAGACTTCTGTCTAGTGGGCTCATGAACACATGGGAACGCAATTCTAGAAATAACCGGACCCACCACGTCTGGAGGAATGCGATTAAACATCAGTCCTCACATCAACATAAGTCATCTCCAAGAACAGAACCTCTCTCATAGAGATGCAGCATCCAGCCCTGGCTCTGCCCTGGACCCCTGGTGGGCCCCTGCCTGTTAGGATTTCCCTGGCCTCACTTTTCTTCGGGGTGGAAGGCAAGGGTGCCATCCCTCCATCTGTGTCCAGCTGTCATCTGCCAGCCTCATAGGCCCCTGCGTCCCCCCCAGCTGCCACCACGCCTGCTCGGGAGAGAACTGCTTGTGGAGAGCACACCTCTGCGTTTTCCCGCCTGGCCCCAACTGCTGGCCTCGGCTTCTCTGAGGCTTGCTCAGTGCACAGCCCAGGAGACCTCTGTGTCCTCTCCCAGTTCTCTCCACCGGTCCAGCGGCTCTGGCTTCCGGAAAATGAATCATGTGTCCACTCCCACCAGTAGGTCCCCATGTGACCCCATCCCCGGGGTGAGCAGCAGAGGGGAAAAAAAAAAGTTAAATGTCATAAAGCAGGACAGCAAGTCTTCTGGGGCTAGTGTTAAATGCACGCTTTCTCTCTCTGCACTCTGGGGCTGGGCGGAGGGGAGGTGGGCAGCTGCTGGCTATAGCGTGCCCCTGCAGCGACCTAGGGCCTGGCCTGCTGTCTGTCCCTGGTGCTGCCTCTTTCAGAGAACCCTGGGGCCAAGATTTATTGGCTGCTGGGGCCCTGCTGTGTGTGTGGCTTCGGTGTTTACAGGCCTGGGGGAGGCTGAGGTCTCCCTTCCCAGGCCGAGCACTGCTGGAGAGCAGCAGTTTGGGCGAAGAATGGTTGTTCTTCACAGTGGAGTCTGCGATGGGACTTGGTGTGCAGCCCAGAGCAGCCCAGCAGCCTTGCGCTTATAACAGCCAGGCCGGGCACGGAAATCCCCCCCGTCCAGCTTCAGACAGGGGAGGGTAGGGGACAGAAGCCTTGTGCCTTCAGAGGGCCCGGGCACCCTTGCCAAGACCTGGCAGGCAGGCCAGAGCCGGTGACTGCGTGTTGACCCTGGGTGGCCAGGCCCCGGGGACAGCTGAGAGCTGAGGTGGGAGGGGCCCTCTGGGCGCTGAGACCAGGGCAAGAACCCCAAGCCAAAGAGGCCACAGAGTGCATAATGCAGATGAGAGAAGGGGGACGGGGTGGGGGGGGACTGCCCCTTCCCTGCTGGAGAGGCCCAGTGGCACACAATGTGTCCTTGGTCCAAGCACCTTAACAACCGGTCTTCATTTGTTCATCTACGAGGTGGGAAGAACGCCATCTGCACCGTAAGTTTCATGGGCTTTAACCTACGTAACAAAGGCAAAAGGCCCGGCAGAGTGGGTCCTCCATAATGGCGAGAATGTTTCCCACCGCCTCTCCTGTTGACTGTTCTGGAAGGCACACTCACACCACCCTCTAGCCTCATGGTCCTGTGGGCTGAGCACCATGAAGGCCTGCTTTCATATCGCAGCCTCGTTCCTGCTGATGACGGCCACCCGGGGGGGGTCCCTCGGTGTCCGGGGAGTGCCCAGCCAGCCTGCTTTACCTGCTGCCTCCCCTTCCTGGCCCCAGCCCCGCTCACCTGGAAGGAACAAGAGCCGATGCTCTCTCAAACACTTGCTGTGAATCAGGAGCCAAGCTGAGCACGTGACCTGTCTCATCACTTTTTAATTTATTATTCGGAACCTTTGACTGTGGAAATGTTCGAGGGTAATCAAAACCAGACAGGGTGGTAGTGCAGCCTGGGCCCTCCCCCAGCTTCCGTAGGGACGGAGCATCCGTCCCTGCTGACTTCCCTTTCTTCCTCCTCCTCCGTCTTCTCTGTGTTCTTCCCTCCCTCGCTGCTGGAACGTCTAAAGCATATCCTAGACCCCGTGTCCTTTTACCTGGAAGGCCCTCAGTGTGTGTTGCTACTGGACACAAAATTGTAAAAAAAAAAAAATAAAGATCTATTATCATATCTAAAAAAGTAAACAGTATTTCTTAATCTCATCTAATATTCAGTCTGTGCTTCGTCTCATTTAATCCTCAAAGTAACCGTTAGGAATAAGAAATATGATTGTTCCCACCTTTCAGAGGATCAAGAGTGAATGGACGTGAAGTGGCTTGTGCGTGGTTCCCCAGCTCAGCCCCATTTCCTGGGGCCAGTCAGCCGGTGGGTGTTGGATGACGGCAGAGTCATGCCTGACCTACCGAGTCCCATGTCACCCGGCAGGCCCCCACCCACACAGGTCAGCTCCTGCCCAAGCCCATTTCACTCCTGGTATGGCCTTGACCTCAGCTTTCTCACAAAAAAACAGGCAACCACACAGCACCCACCTCCAAGGTTTATTCATTTCTTTATGTCTCTGACAAATATTTATTCTGTGGCTGTTTTGTTCTAGTGCTATTTGGTGGTGCTTGGGATCCAGCAAGATTCCCCTGAGAATCTTAGCCAACACAGAGCTGACAGTCTCTATACCTTTGCTACTCAAACTCTGGTCCGGGGACCCGCCGCTTTGGCATCCCCTGGGAGCCGAACAGAAACAGGGCCATTCAGCCCCATCCCAGCACCGCTGAACCAGAATCTGTATTTTAACAAAGTCCATGAGGTTTATTCCCACACACACTGAAGTCTGAGAAGCCCCTACTTTGGGCCACCGTTCTCACTCCCAGCTGCACATGAGAATCCTCCGGGGAGCTTTAAAAAATACCAGGCCTGGGACCCACCCAGTACCATTAAATTAGAACCACCAGTGTTGTTTACAAGTTCTCTCTGCAGACTGGATTGAGCGCACCAGCCCACATTGATTGTTTGGAAAATAAATGAGCTCATTGTCTAGCAGAGTACCAAGAACACAGTAGGTGCTAAATTAATACTCCATTTCTGCCCTCCCCATCTCAAGCTTGTCCCTAGGATTCCCACCTCTCCCCCAACACACACATACCCAGCCCCTTTGGGTGGCTTATCACCTTTTCTGATCCAAAGACATTCTTTGGCTCCATGAGTTTCCAACCAGGGTGCTGCTTTTAGCATGAGAACCCCAGAATGGTGAGCTTGGGGTCTTCTCATGGCAGTCAGGCTGCAGGAAAGATATGAGCTTCTCCCCTCATGACCTGTTTTTCTGGGCTGAGCCAAGAGCTGCAAACAAAAATAAATAAATAACTGACAGCTCAGCCACATGTGCAAAGAGCTTTCTTTCACCACGCCGAGTCCCAGAGCAGACGTGACCTCATCCCACTCCCCCGCCAGGTGACGCAGCTCGAGGCAGGTGCCACCAGCCACTGGGACTCACCAGGCAGAAGCAGCAGTTGAGTCCCTGGGCATGCAAGAGAGGGCTCTGACCCTAGCCACCCCACTGGGTGGTCAAAGGGACAGGGGTGTTTTCTTGGGGTGGTGGCTTTGGCAGAAACTCATGGTGGGGGTCGGTCAGTGTGAGGTTCCCGCGCTTCTCCCCTTTGGCAGGCCAGCAGGGCGCTGCTCACTGGGCTGTGTACAAGCCTATGAATGAGTCACAGTCCGTGGGGGAGGCTGGAGAGGGGTCAGAAGCCCTTCTCCATGCTGCAGGGATCGGGTCCGCCAGAGAGGGGAAGGGCAGAGGAAAGGGGGCTAAGAGCTGGGAGCTGTCTTCCTGGGAAGCCAGCACTCAGACCTAAACTCCATGGTCCAGTGCACTGATTTCATAGGAACCATAATTCCCCACACCACATATGGGGTGACTGAGGCCTAGACAGGGTCATGAAGGCTGGTCTGGAGACACCAAGGCCGGTGTTCTCTCTGAGACGTGAGTGGACCAGCTCAGAGAGTGAGGGCCCAAAGGCCACACTGGGCATGTCCGGGTGCGCCATGGGATAGCACTCTGACCCCAGGCCTTGGCCATTCAAGGCCAGGGACAAATGAGGCCTGCAGGCCAAGTGTGGGAAGGGAACTCAGGCAAAACCGACTCTGGTCCTTGTTGAGGATTTTGGGCAAGTCAGTTCACCTCCTCGTGTCTCTGGTTTTCTCCCCTGTCACATGGGGCATGACCTTTGACCTCACAATGTCACTTTGAGGTTTCATCGAATAAGAAAGTGGACTGTGAAGAGCTGCCAGGGGGCTGCCTGGGAGACCAGCCACGGTACCTGTGCCATCCTTCCCCACCTCCGAGCCCACGGCAGACATCACCAGTTGATCACAGCACTTCCGCCCCCTGAACGTGAGCCTTGCCTCAGAGCTGCTCTCGGGCCACTGTGCTCCAAGCAGTCACTCCCAGTCTACCAGAGCTTGTCACTGAGATGGAATCTGCCTTTCATCCTCACATCGTCTGCCGTGAAGCTGCTGCTCCAGAGTCAGGCATCACCAGGAAAAGCCAGAGCTTGGGTAAAAATGGTAGCAGGAAATTAGGCAGGGGCTGGGAGAGGAGACCCAGCCAGGAGAGAGGGCTCTTAGTACCTAATGGACCATGGACAGGGTCTGCAGCCTGTAAGGGCTGCTGGCAGCCAGCCTGGTGTGCAGAGCGGCGCTCACAGGAACCAGGTACCGGGACGGGGTGCCTCTTGGCTGAGCCACAGCCCTGGATCAGGGACTTGCCTCTACATCTCATCCTATGAGCATGAAGTCTCTGGGAGATGGGGGGTCTCCACTGTACCTAGAAGAAAACTGAGGCTGATGGAGGCTAAAGTCAAGAGCATACGGAGTTGATATGGGCACCCAAGTTTGCCAGATGCAAAAGCCCACAATCTCCATGCTGCCATTTGGAAAGTAGGGCCTGTTTCCTGGGCCCCTCTCCAGAGCGACCTGTTCTGGCCCCCGGCACGCAGGAGCAGGAAGGTTGGGTCCCTGCTGTGGTGCGAGGCAAGCAGACCAGGGAGGTTTCTTGGCACTGGTTTCTCTGTTTTTCCCATCCCTGCGGCATTTGAGTTTGTGAACCTTCGAACGGGGGACAGAATCCTAGACAAGAGTCCCTCTCGGCCATTCTCTTTTATGGCATATCCCCAGGCAACTCTCTGCCCTTTCTGGGGCTCAGTTCACCCACCTATGACCGAGAGCCCTGTGACACAGGGTGGGTCTGCAAAGTGCCAGCACCCGATCCCCTGGGAAGCTCGTTAGAAGGGCTGAACCCCAGGCTGCTGGGTTAGAATCAGCATTTTCCCAGGGCGCACATCGTCCACATGCTCACGGACGCTGTTGAACCATCCAGCTCCAGAGTCCTGGAGTCTCTTGCACGCCCAACAACAGAGCAAGCCTCAGATCACAAACTTAGCCCCTGAGGCCCAGCCAAGGCCCACGCCTGCAGCTCAGGCTGGTCATTCCAGCCAAGAGGGCTGAGCTGGGAATGCCAGGACAGCCCTCGTTGGGGATGGGAGGCAGGGCCCCATGCAGGAGCAACTGTGTACAGGCCCACAATGGCCAGTAGAACCAGCCAGCCAGGCCACCACATGCAGTGCCCAATCTGGGGTGGGGGGTGGTCAGGCACACCAGCACAGAAGCAACTCCGGGCAGCCACCTGGTTGTGGGGAGGGCAGGGACAGACGCTGAGGAGGCCAGAGGAAGGCACGGTCAGAGTGGGCCTGGGACTAGAGGCAAATCATCTCTCTCCACTGCTGTGCCAGTACCCCAAGACCTGGTAGGGGATATCTCAGGCCCCATCACAGAGCAGCAGGGGCCACAATTAAATTTAAGTGCTCATCCATTTTCCCCACAAGCACCAGCATTTTCCATCCCTTTTATGGATTTCTGAGGAATGATAAAATGCAGCTGTTTTGGCTCCTGAACCAACGAAGTAATGAAAGGTGGCCCGGGTCTCCTCCAGGGAAATCAGAGGCTTATTTATTTCTTTTGACTCCAAGACTCCTATCCATGTTTCCTGATGAACCTGAGCTTCTAGACCTGCCCCTCCATCACCCCGGCCCTCACCTCAAACCACTTTCTAGTGACTTCTTTGCAGACACTCGAAACCCTTCTGGTGACATGATGTTGGTCAATTTTTGTGCTTTACTCTCCTCCTCCGAAAAACACATGGGTTTCGAACCCCTGCGGCAGGAAGGGCCCTTGGCAGAGTTAAAACAAGACGCCGCAGCCCATGGCCTCGCAGAAGGCCTGGCACGGGGTCGCTGCCCAGCTTTGCCATTGACCTGCCTTTCAGATGTCCTGGCGGGTCAAGAATTCACATAAAGCAAGCCATTGGCTGCCGTTCTAGCTGGACCCCAGACGTTGCTACTTCTGTGACCGTGAAAACAGCCCCAGCCTTCACAGGCATGGGTCGCTCATTGAAGCCTCACTTAACCTTGAGACAGGTAGGACCAGCATTAGCAATCCACTGCGCAGAGGGCTGAACGCCTCCTCAAGGCTGCTGTGTGAGGGTGACGCTAGTAGAAGGGTCTTGGAACCAGGACTCCGCACCAATCTATTCGCATTCTGGGGAGACCCTGGCTGCGGATGGCCTGGGATCCCTTCCTCCATTTCTGCTCCCTGAGTTGGTCTTCCTTTCACCAGGATCTGCTCTTCGGTGTCAAAACCTGCAGAAGCCTTGAGCCCCCTGCCTGCTAGTAAGGCAGCATTCACCGGGCCAGGCAGGGGGGATGCTGCCTGTCACTGCAGGTGTTCAGTGTGGGGGGCCCTCTGCCAGGTGTGCTGGGCAGTCTGTAACCCAGACCATCCTGGGGGCTCTGTTGTTTGTCATCAGCCACTGCGTGGGTCAACGAGGTACCTTTGAGTTTCTAGCACCGTAACTGCGCCAAATGGATTGAATTACATCCCCTTACCAGATATGCCCCTTACCAGAGACGACCAAGTCCTAACACCCAGCCCCTGGGAATAGTCCTTATCTGGGAATAGGGCCTTTGCAGATGTGATTAAGTGAGGGATCAAGGTGAGAGATCATTCTGGATTTTGGGTGGGCTTTCTAAAGAGGCAGAGATCCAAGATGCAGATACACTTAGGTGGGAAAGTCACGAGAAGGCAGAGGCAGGGATTGGAGGGATCTGTCTACAAGCCAAGGAATGCCAAGGACTGCCAGTAACCCCCAGAGGCTGGAGGAGGCAAGGGAGGGTCCTCTCTGGGGTCTCTGGAAGGACCTTGATGCCAGACTTTTGGCCGTCGGAACTGTTCTAAGTCACTCAGTTTGGTATCTGTTACAACGGCCCTAGAAAACTAATACACCACATAAAAAATAAAACAGTTAACATAGACTATCCACGTGTTTGAGATGTTTCCGGTGACTGACATGACGCTGTCCCCTGTGGGGCGGTGGGCCCTAAGGGGATCCTGGCTGTGTGATGGAGGCTCTGGGGCCGAGAGGCTGGCGGGTGGTTGTCAGCGCCGCGGCGGGAGGTGGCCCGTGCTTGGCTCCGGAAGATGCTGAGCATGGACGTGGTCGGAGGTGTCTGGGCCTGAGCCGGGGTGTCAGCGTGCTGCCTCTGGGGGTGAGGATGTGCTAAAGGTGACGGTAGAGAGAGGCTGTCTGGGAATTATGGGGGATCCAGCCCCCAACTTCCTGAACGACCTTAGGAGTTCTTGGGAGCCGTCTACTTGCCCGGGGCAGGGACTGTGGAGATTGCTGTGTTCTCGGCAGGGGTGGAAAACAGAGCTGAATATGCCGTGTCTCTTCTACTCTACAGAGAGAGAGGGGCCCGGGAGGTGGACTACTCCAGCCTCAGGGGGGATAGTCAAGGGGCTAGGGAAAGGAGGCTTCTCCCCAGTTTGGGGTGTCCAGGGACACTTGCTGGCCGAAGTGGTCCGTTGGCTCCATGAGGTCCATAGGAGGAGTCCTTTGAATCGGAAAGCCAGGAGATGGCCTGGGAAGTGTGATGTGACCATGGATGGGACCACATAGGACTGGAGGGTGGGGACAGGACCAAGCAGTGAGCTGGGGCAGGCGAAGGCATGGTGGGAGGGGAAGGAGGTGGGGACTCAGCTGAAGATGTCTGTCACCAAATGGGAGGAAGGGAGGCGTCGGGAGCGTGGGTTATGACTCAGGCCACAGAGCCTGAGAACCCACGGGCAGTTTGAGGGAGTCTTTTCTCTGTGGTGGGACTGAAGTCGGGGCCAGGCCCGCAAGGACTCTTGCCTAGCCAGGCAGAGGAACAGATCAACACACACGCGCGTGCACGCGCACGCACATGTTAATACACACACACACACGCTAATACACGCACACACACAGACACATGGACACACAGACCAAACACGCCAGGATGTCCACAAAGCCATCTACAGAGACAAACGTGTATGCACACTACACACACACACACACTCACACTCACAGAGGAGCCCATCTCCCAACTCTCTCTCTCCCACACCTCTTCTTCCTTTCTCTGGAGCCTACTCCCTACCAACAGGGAGGGTAAGGTCCAGCCCTAGCCCCAGGGTAGGCTGGGGACAAGGGCCAAATCCTTCATCCCAGAGAGAGTCACACCTCTCCACAAAGGCAAAGGGGAGAGATGGATAGGTCCATAGGCAAGCTCTAGGTGACACACAGATACCAGAGAAACTGGCCCATTCACACACCAAGAAATGGAAAACCACAGACTCCAGTCACACCCTGATGTAGACCAAGAAAGATACTCAGGTGTACACACACACACACACACACACACACACACACAACAGGCATATATGGGCACACACTCCCAGACACACAGAGGCATACATCCGCACACAGACACACTGGCATGCGCACAGACCGACACACATGTGCTCTTCGCCGAAAAAGATACACACCCGGGGAGACACTCAGACACACACACAAAGACACACAGATGCGCGGCCAGACCGACACAGGCAGAGCCATGGAGACAAAGAGGCTTTGAGCGAGGCCAGCCCGCCTCCAGAACCCAGACATCCCAGCTTTGCAGTCCCCCTAGGAACCCTGTGAACCGCCAGGAGAAATTCCTGGGATATTAGCTAAATTTCAGACACAAACATTCCGGTCTCCCTCTCCAGATGTAATGCTCCTGAAAGCCCGTACAGCCCTCCCTCAGCTCGCCCCTCACAGCCCCCACTCCGCAGCTCTGAGGAATGCTGCTTGTCGGCTCAAGGAAGGGGGTGGTCCAGGAGAGGTGAAGGGTGCACACCAGGCAGGGAGCGCAAGGCCAAACGGGTAGGGCTGTCTGCACGGTGGGGTTTAGTGGGGTTTTCCAGGAGATGAGGTGCTTAGGCAGAGCCAAGGGGCTTCCTTGGAGCAGGGTGGGGTGCCCAAAACTGGGGCTTGGTCAGGCCCCAGGGAGGAAAGGAGGGGTTTCTGGACTAAAGTCAGAACCCAGACTTGGAGTTCAGCTCTGTACTGGGAACATGGCTCATCATGAGGGGCCTCGTGAAGGTCCGGGTCTTGCTCACCTCCCCATAGACACGTACTCCTCAGCTCCAGCACCATGCCAGGTCCTTCCTACCCCAGGGCCTTTGCACACCCTGGGCCCTCTGTCAGGAGCTCTTCCTCTGACTCCGCCTCAGTCCCAGCATAAATGTCACTTTTTCAGACAGGTATCCTCCCCCACCTGTGTCAGCCTCATCTTGTTTCCTCCTGGAACAGCTGGTTCTCCTGCCGAGTTTCTGTGTGAGTTTGCAGCTGTTCCTCGTTCTGCATGGCTACTCTTCAAGCCCTCCTCTGGGCTAGACCAGAAGCTGCATGAGGATGGACACCGAATCTGTGACAGCTGGCGCTTAATGCACCCCAGGTGCTCAGCGAACGCGGTCCCTGTCTCCTGGGCCATATACTCCTCTTGAAAAGTTTCTAGCCTCAGTTTCCATATCTACAAAGTGGGTTGAAATGGCATTTCTCTCACCAGGTTCTTGTGGGAAGAAAAGAAGATGATGAATGCAAATGGGCTTTGGCAAAGGTCCCCTTACTGAAAGTAAGGACTGCATGGTCTTCCTTCATAAGCCCCCCATGAGCACTGGCGGCAACCCAGATTTAGACACAGAGAGGCTCTGTAAACATATGTCTAGCAGGGCTTGGTTGCCTAAAACATATGTTTCAGGAGTGCTGTGAAGTCTCCTCTTTGCTGATGCCTGAAATTCCACTGTTCTTATCACAGATCCGTGGTAACTCAGAGCCCATTAGAGTTATCAGTCACTCTCCATCAAAGTAAAGAGGTGGCAAGGCAGACCTTTCTCTGAGACGCAAGCAGACGGGAAATCCGGGTGCTTTGCATCCAAATCAGCCTCAACACCACGTGTCCGGGCGACTGGGACACCAGGGCCACAGTAGGGCGCCGGCTCTGGGGGACATCCCAGGACAAGCCAGATTTCCTACTCTGTACCACCACAAGCCTCTCCATCTCCTTCTTCTGCCCTGGCTTCCTGCAAGGACAGTAGCCAGTGGCTTCGCCTCCTATGAGGTGACTGACCAGGGCACGTTACCCAACGTCCCTGAGCTCCAGCTGTCCCATGTCTCCCCCACCCCCAGGTTTTTCCGTGAAAATCAAACAGCTTTGCGTACGTGCGGGTCCCTGGCAGTGCTCCTGGCACCTTGTAGTAAGTCAGTAACTGGTGGCCGTGGTGATGATGATGAAGGCAGGGAAGTCAAAGAAGCTGCCCAGCGACGATGGTGTGGGATTCTGTTGCCTTCCGCAGAGCCTGCTGGGTCTGAGACATGGGTCTGCCTGCCTCCCGCCCAGACAATGCCTGCATTGCAAGAGGCAGCTCGTTATGCCGGAGATATATGTCTTGTCGTAAAGTGTTTAATATTTTAGCTCCTAATTGCGTTACCAGAGACAGACAGCCGTTTATCCTCATCGCTCTCCCATCGCTGTCTTTGGCAGGACCCACTGGGCCGCTCCAGGTGTTTGCTTGCCTCCACCTCTGAGGTTCTGGGATGGCTACACGGGCACCTGCAGGTGGCTCAGCGTGGTCAGCGGTGAGTGGTGCTGGCAGCTGGGGGCCGGGCTTGGCGCCTTGGGGAATTCGAAATGACCCTCCCCTCCTCCTCTCTGCCTGCCGCCCTCTTGCCTATGAAGCACCACACCAGCCATCAGCTCCTCTCCTTCTCACAGCTGTTTCTGCAAGGTGAGAGCTGTTCTTACTGACCCCATGATACAGAGCAGGAGACTGAGGGCAGGGGAGGTTGTAAATTTCATTCATTCATCCATTCATTCGCTCGTTCCCTCAGCAATCCTTTTAGGAGGAGTGGCATATGGAAGGTACTGGGGACGTAAATGAATAACACACACACACACACACACACACACACACACACACACACACACACCAGGACGCATAGCCTTGCTCAGATGGAGAGTGGAGAGTGACAATAATATAACCACCCTTCACACCTCCACATGTCTCTATCCCCCTCCCCCGGCCCTCGCCCCGGTTGTGCTCACAGCCAGCAAACTTATCCCAACCTTAGCTCTTAGATGCGTGCTCTCTGTTGAAAGCCCGGAAGCTTCCTGTTCACATCCTTGTCGGAGCTAGCCCCCATATCGGGCCCCAAAGGAGCCTCATGCTTATCACTTACCCCAGACACATCTGACAGCCCCACTCACCACCCACCCAGCGGCCGTTCTTCCCCTCTTCCATGGCCTGTATTTCCCTTCAGAGCCCGGGTACTGCTGTTGGTGGCCAGAGACTCTGTTTCAAATCTCCTCCACAGTGTAGACGGATCCTAGGAGTCCTAACCCCCTTCACCAGACACTTCCCCTGTCTCCCTACCTGGGGTGACCAGTCCATGCAAAAGTCAGTGAGAACAGGGGATTGTTATGGACTGAATGGTTGCTCCCCCATCAGATTCATCTGCTGAATCTTAACCCCCAAGGGGGCAGTGTTAGGAGGTGGGGCCTCTGGGAAGCAGAGCCCCCAGGAATAGAATCAGGGCCCTTACCAAAGAGACCCCAGGGGAGCTCTCTCTCCCTCTGTCTGCCCTGGGAGGATACAAGAAGTTGACCGCCTACGACTGGTCCTCACCAGAACCCAGTCACGCCGGCACCCCGTTCTCAGACTTCCAGCCTCCAGAACTGGGAGACAAAGGCCCCGCAGTCACGGGAACTTTGTTACAGCCGCCCAGGCAGACGAAGTCTGGAGTATTTGCGGGAGAGCTTCGGGTGGGAAGGTAGGAGAGAATTTTCTCGAGTCTCACCTTCCCCTTCCTCCTGCTTCGTGGGTCTTTGTGGGCAGGCGAGGTGCCTGGCACCACGAGAGCTTGTGATCCTGTGGTGACAGACGAAGGGCTAAAACCAAGGACCTGGAGAAAGGCTGAGCAAGGTGGGTCAAGTCTGGGTCTCTGGGGGCACAGCTGGGCCTCTGTATGACCATGGGGCCATGCTGCTGTGGCCTCCCGTGGACAGCACTGCCCTCTGGGACTCACCTGCTTGTGCTGAATGTTTTCTAAGAGATGCCTGAGCCAGCCTCCTTCATCCCCCTGCCTCGAATGTCCTTTCCTCTGGTCTCGTTTTGAAAACTGCTTCTTGTTTTTTAAGACCTGACTAGAGAAACCCCTTCCTGAGTTTTTCTTAACCCCCTCACCCTACACGGACCGAGGGCTGAGACCCACCCATGCGCAGCACATCTTTCAGACCCCTTTCAGCGGCTGCCACCACATTGATCTGTGACTATTTCTTTTCCTCATCTGTCTGCAGACACCCTGGGAGGTCGCCCCAAGAGGATCTTCAGTCAAGGCTTGAGTGACAAGGGCTTGCCACACAGTCCTTATGTCACAGAATTCTCCCAGCGACCTTGGGAACCAAGGCTGATGCTCACCTCTATTTACAGGTGAAGACACTGAGCGCAGAGAGGGGAAGAGGCATCTCAGAGTGAGCCCTGGGCTTGCTGGAGGGAAGCGGCCGTGGGTCTGCCCCGCCGGGTGCCCCGCCTGGACCATGGTCCCCGTGAGCCATCTCCCTGCCGTGGCGGGGGCTGCCTGCCGTCACAGGGCGGTGGGTGGCACAGCCAGGTGGTTGGCCCAGGGGCAGCGAACAGACCTTGCTTGTCCTGGCACAGCCACCAGGGAAGGATTCAGGGGCCATTCTCTGTAGGCAGCTGGGGCTGGGGCCCATCAAAAAATAAGACCCGAGCCGGGCCTGCCGGGGGATGAAGTCATGTGGAAAAACACTCAAGTCAGAACAAAACTGTCTTTCTGCAAATGACTTCATCACGTTGCCAGAAGGCTCGGATCACCCCACCTCTCACCTCTTCCAGCCCGCCCACGGGAGCGGGGAAGACCAGTTCCTCGGGTCCTGTTACATCACTTAGCAAAAGTAAATGTTGCCGAGACCCACCCAGGAGGTGCTGGGGAGCCGAGGCCTCCATTTTCCTCCGCAGCCAGAGCTTCCTCCAACCCACCAGGCTGGGAAGGCTTTGTGGGCAGCCGAGAGCCTTCTCTGCCTCTGTGTTCCCGGTGCCCAGCCTGGAGGCCAGCAAACAGCACCTAGGATAACAGGACACAACATAACACCCACTTGTTGAATGCACGTGCTCCCGCATTCTGCAAACACTAACCGAGCAGCTCTTTTTCTAGCCAGGCATCTTGCTGGCACTGGGGTTATGCTTGCAGAAAGAGGAAATGGGGAGGAAAGGGAGGAACGAGAGGAGGAGGGAAGGAATGAATTCCTCACTGGGGCGAGAGAGCACGAGGGAGCTGCACAGCCCAGACAGAGGGGTACACAAGGCTGAGTTCTACTTCTCATTCTGGCAATGTATTTCTATTCAGTGGGGTTTTCTGGAGCATAGCCCCCATTCCTGGGAGCTTGATGGGACCTGGGGATCTAGGGAAGCCGTTCTGGCACCATGCCCCTGATCGTCTTGTGCAGGAGGTGGACGATGTCGGTGGCTGAAGTTATGTGCTGTAATGGACAAGGTGATGTGGGACACGCAGGAGGAAGTGTTGGAGGGACTGGCCAAGGAGGAGAGCCTTGAAGGATGAGCACACCAGGCTAGGCAAGGTGGGGTGGAAGGGATCTGAGGCTTCAAGGTGTTGGGGGAAGGGCAGACAGTTCTCTGGGGAGCACTGGGTGCCTAATTGTGGGGATGATAGGTGGAGCTGGTGGCACAAGCTGGGAGCCAAGCTTTGGGGGCGTGGGTTTCACCTGGTAGGGAACAGGGTGCCACTGAAGGGCTAGAGAGTAGAAGGTTCAGTTTGGGTATGCGTTTCAGCAATGCTGCTCTGGACTGAAGGCAGGGGGTGGGAGACAGAGAGCTACCAGGAGGCCCCTGGATGATTCAGGGCCAAGAGCGAGACCACCTGGAGTACAGTGGTGGGAACGGGGTTGGGAAGAAGAGGAAAGAGAGAGAGACATGCCCAATACTCGCAGGCCTTGGAGACTACCAGGATGAGGAGAAAGTGGAGGTCATGGGTGTTCTGGTCTCTTAGGCTATCAGAATTTTTGCTCTAATGCTACAGCAGAGAAACTTAACATAACAGAGGCCTAATAGAGAGAAAAGACCAGGTTGGCAGTCCCAGGCTGGGCTGGGGGCTCCACGGTTGTCAGCGATCCAGATCCTTCCATCTTGTGACGCAGACATCCTCAATCCCCAGCCTTGACCGCGTGGCCCAGGATCGCTGCTCCAACTCCCACAGTCACAGCTGCTCTCCACCCAGTGATATGAGGGGAAAAGGGAAGTGGGGTGCACACATTCTTTCCAGAGATGGGACTTAGAAATCTGCTAAGGTTCCATTGGCTGAACGGAGAGGCAAGACCCTACAAGGCTGTGAAAGACGCTGGAAACTGTAGGCTGCCGTGTGCCTAGCTACAAAATGCCTTCGTCGTGGAAGAAGGAGAAAACGTATCCATGGAGGACACAACAGCTGCTATTGTATATGCTTATTTCTCATGGATGTATGTATTTCTTATTTGCCAAATCCATTCTGTGAAGAGTCGTACTCATTCCTAACCAAGTAAGTGTTAATTACGACCAACTTTTGCCAACAACACGCTGCATTTTCGTGGATAAGGTGGGCCTCCTATTTGGCTTCAGGTTCCCCAGCCATCGAAGGAGACACTGGAAACCATTTTCAACACGAGCTCTGTGGGGTTAGCCGAGTGGGCTTTGGCAGCCTACAGATCCCGTTTACTTACGTGTTCAACTGAGGGCATACATTTTTCTTGGGAGAGAATCTACAGCTTTCAACAGATTTACGAGGCAGTTTGTGACCCTAAAAATGTGAGAAACAGGCTGAAAGAATTACTCAGGGTCCTCCACACCTATATTGTATGACTTCTCTGTCCCCATCTTGTAGTGGTCGCTTGGAAAGGAATCCAGGGAAAAGATAAAGGGAATTGGAGGACTTCAGGATGGTTGGAGAGTGGGTGTGGTCCCCCACCCCTGGGCCTTCCTCTCCAGGCTTTGCCCCGGCTGTGTTGGGATTTGGCTAGGTGCTCGCCTGGCACACGCTGCCCGATGCCTCCCACACGGTCCCCAAAGCTCCCAGCCAGGAGCCAGTTAGGATTTCAGAGGTACAAGTGAGCTGCTGTGTTTGGCCTGCCAGGTGAAAAGAACAGAGCCCGCATTAACGAGAAGCTCCTCTCTTGGTATCGGCTTTCCCTTCTCAGGCGATGTCTCGGACCAGGAGCAAACCTGTCTCTCTCTCCGGAGCCAGGGATTTGATATTGTCGTGAATGGAGGTTTTCATCCCCTACTAGGCGTCTGCCCTCCATGGCGCCTGCTGCTGGTGCCAGGCTTGGCACGGGAGCCCCAGCTGCAGGAGTTGTGGGTGGACAGGAGTAACTGGGCTCCAAGGCACCCCCCTGCCACACTCAGATTTGGTGGAGGGAGAAGAAGCATCCTTCTCCCCTCCCCCTGCCCCCCGAGAAGGAGCAAAGAGATGGGCACGGTCCTGGCCGGGCACAATGAGTCTTGAGGAACTGATGGTGCACATTACGTGGGAATTTCTCAGCAGCCCGCAGATGAGCTGATGAGCCGGACTCCTAAGCCCAGAATCACCCCCCCTCCCCCGCCATCAGAATGGTATAGAAAAGCCACAAAGAAGGATTTTATCAAAGGGGAATGGGAGAAGAGAAAGGCATTATGGCACCAAAACACTCAGAGCAGGGATGGACGTCTCCAAACATGGACAGGCTGGGGAGAGGAGAAGGGGGTAGAGGGGCCGCCCCTGGACGCTGCCTGGGAGAAGGCTCAGGAAGAAGGAACAGGGGGTGGGGAGAGCAGGCATGGGTTTCAGCGAAAGCCCCAGTTTGGGGTTCCGGCAGCTGGAAAGCGACCCCTTCATTCTAGGAGAGCGAGACCTGCAAGAGAGGTCAGGCCTGGGTGACAGGGTGTGTTCCTGCTGTGGCCAGACAGCTGGCAACGGGCCTACCATCTTGACCGAGCTGGCCAGTCCTGTTCTCCTGTCTGCAGGCCCTCGGGCCACTTTTCCCTCCACCCTGAGCTCTCACTCAGCACCGGCTGGGGACTTTGTTCTGACAGCCTTTAACTGCGAGTGTGGGACCAAGGAGGGCGGCCAAAGACACACAAAGGGGAAGAAGGCAATGGCTCTGCTTTCAAAGAACTACACACACAGGCCTGCGTCCTGGCTGCAAAGCACTGGCTGCTGGATTCCACGGTTGAGGCCCATGAGTTACAGCAATTCTACAAACACCGCTGCACGGAGGGCAGCAGTTCACGGAGCCTCCATGTGGTACGGGGCTCCAAGTGTGATGGAGATAGAGACAAGGAGGAAACAAAACCACCTTCTCTCTGCCCCCTGAGAGCTCACAGTCTGGGCGCAGTGGGGTCTGCTTGCCGGCCAGGGGGTCGGACTTTGATCTCTCAGAGATCATCCTCATAGCATTCCTGGGAGGGAGGCAGAATCCCCCTCTTGGGGAAAACAGAGGTTCAGAGACTCTAAGTAACCTGCCCAGGACCACACAGCTCGGGGGTGTGCTAGGGAATTTTAATTGCCGTTCTGTCTGAATCTAAAACCCGCCACAGACCCCACTCTTCTCTGTGTGAGGAAGGACAAGGGGGTGTGGTCTGAAGCCCGAGCGGAGAGCTGCTCATGGTCCTTTCTGTCCATGATGACCAAGGAACTGGTCCAGTAATTCCTGGCTGGGCAGATGGAAGGATGAAAGGACCTTTGACTCAAAGGCCACTCATTGGACAAGGGACCAGGCTCTGTGGAACGTTTGGGGGAGACGAGCTCAGTAGGAAATGGAGGGCAAGTGTGTTAAGACCATAGGCATTGAGCCAGATGCATCTCTGTCCCTTCTGAGTGTGGGAACGACGTGAGAGCCAGCCCATCTCGGGACCTCAGCTTTCTCCTCTGTAAAATAGACAGTAGTATGTAATTTTTCATGCTGTTGTGGAGATGCCCACGAAATGTAATGTGTGCCGCACCCCAGGCCCAACACAAAGGAGGACCTCAGTAATCATTACAATGATGGTTCTTATGACCATTCTGGACAGAGTTTAACAGCCCCAGAGGGCAGATAAGCTGAAGAACTATAAGACAGGCACAAATGCAGTGCTCCTGCGGTCCACGGGTGGGGAGAGGGCAGGTGAGGCTGGAAAGATGCGGGAAGTCTTCCCTTTTTGGTTTGTTACCTTGTTTAATTTTAGACTCATCTTCTTTGAAGTCCTTTCTGTCTCACTTGTGCCGAGTCTCTAGGACACACAGGCGGCTCCCGGTGACTCTGTGCAATGGGTGAATCTCTGGGCCAGGCGTCTGTCTGGCTGCAGATCTTCGGAAAGCCTCAGGCACAGCCATCTTTCTGCCCTTTCCAGACGGCTCCGGCTCAGAGAGCTTCTTTGACATCATCACAGCCAACCCTGGCCATGGAGCCGTCTACCCCCACACATTCCCGACCCAGCTCCTGGAACAGGGGATCCCTCCTCCTATGCAGCCTGTGGAACTTCTGCTCCCATGAGAGTCAGTGGGGATGATGGAGAGAGCCCTGGAAAGGAGTCCAGGGACTGGCACCGGCCACCTAGGGAAGTGGGTCAGGCAGAGCCCAACGCCCCTGGCCTTTCCAGGCTCCACAGAAGCGACATCACTAGCATTGCCCACAGGGCAGCAAACACTCCTCCAATGAGAGGAGATTGGGTAAGGTTCCAACTCAGTTGGTTGGTGGGCAGCCCCGAGGTGTGTCCTCCGCAGCCTCGCCCACAGTTTGCAGACACGTGAGCCGTAGGGACAAAATCCCCTCCCCAATATGTGCCTCTTGATTCAGTGCCTTGTTGCCTGTGTTCCCCACTGTGTTCCTGGACGGGGCTCACTTCCCAGATAAATTGCTGCACCCGAACCCTTGTCCTGAGGTCTACTTCTTGAGAGCCTAGGGGGGAGGACAGCACATGTCTGGGGCACTCCTGGGCTGAGGGCCACGAGGGCTCAGTGACTGCCTCTGTGACCTGTTGGCATCGTCCTGCCTGGCTTTCCCTCTACTTGCCTGCCTCGCCCACATTCCCAGAGTTGGGGGGCAAAGTCAGAGCCCTCTGCTTGCCGTCCTGGGTTACACAGTGACCTTCTGTCCCCTTACATCTTCCTCGACGGCAGGAGGAGGCAGCTGAGAAACAACGAAACAGCTCTGGGCTGGCTCCAGGAGGAACGGCCGGCAGCTCCCTCAAGCCTCCTGGGTGATGGGTGTGCCGGCTTTATATTTAGAGGGAGCACTGTCAGGGGACAGGGAAAGAGAGGCTGACTCATCAGTTCCTAATGACACTAACAAGCGGCATCTGCGAGGCCTCCTGGGGCCTCAGCGCAGGGGTAGATTTACTTTCTGGGGCTCCGACATCAGAGCCTCCATCGCTGCCTCCCTGGAGTGTGTCACGCTCCGGCTTTTCACGGGAAAGCTGCCTAACGCCCTGGCAAAAGCAAGGTAATGAAATATTCATCTGCTGAGGCTGGAGGATGGAAGCTCTCGGGTCCTCCAGGAGAAGCGGAGTCCTAAATTAAAGACACGCACAGACCCAGACAAAAGCACATGCCCAAGGAGCAGACATTCCCAGGCACTTCTAGAAGCGACACAGCCTCACACGTACACAAAAGGACATGCCGAAATACACCCGTTGCACATGCATGTGCACCAGTCAGACACCCGTACAGCACACAAGCCTGTACGAAGGACACACACATGGGACAATGCGGACGCATACGTGTGCATCGTATGAACCCCCACCATATGCGTGCACCCGTTCATGTATCTATTCCCCCACCACTGTCACGAAGAGTGACATCTGCCAAGCTGGTGGATTGGGGGCAGAACAGCCCATCACTCAGCCCCGACTTTTGAACAATAGTAGCCTGTCTTGGCCGTGCCGAGGAAGCTTGGTTCTGTCAGGCAGAAGCAAATGCTGTGCTGGGGGAAGTGTGACTCAGAGGTGAGTTACACAACTCCATTCAGCCTGTCTGCTCTGCCAGGATGGGGAGGATGAGGAAAGCCTGCAAATGAGAAAACCAAGGGGCTCCTGCTCTTCTAGAAGCTTCCACATGAGCGTGTCTCTTGTCCAGGCTAGTGGAGGCTGGGGCTCCCTGTGGGGAGCTCGAGGAGTCACTATGCTACGAGGAGTCACACATGGGACTGCTGCTGGACCCAGGAGCACCTTCCATCTGAGGGGTGGCCGTGAAGTGTCATCTTCCCACCGACCCGTCCCTGCCCAGCTGGTGCGCTGACGGTGGGGGCTCCATCACACCTGCAAAGTGAGCAGGCCGGCCCCGGGGTTTGGGAAGTAGGCACATATGTTAGCCTGTGTCTGGTCTGTAAAGGTGATCTTGCCTTCAGATTGTTCTAGAAGCTCTGACTGAGCAGCTCACAGTTAAAGGACTGATGCCAGACGCAAAGTTTTTGAAACCACTCCGGTCCACAGACCTTCTGAGCAAATGACAACATCCCAGTTTCCATATATCCATTCAGCCAACAGCTACCAAACATGTAACCAAGACCTAGGGCCTGGGGTGACCGAGTTGAGGGCCTTCAAGATCTCATGATTAATCCTGGAAGGGTAGGAAGCTGGCCAGACAAAGAAAGAGGTATATGTGTGAGTGGGTGGGAGGTGGAGAGCTGTGGGGGACTGAAGGGTGGAGAGGAGGGAGAATTAATTTCTGAGCTGAAAAGCAACATTCGCAAAAAAAAAAAAAAATTTTCTATGCAGGCAATGGCAGGCGGGGGACTAGTGAACTACAGCTCGCAGGGCAAATGCTCCTCATTTCCTGTTTTTGTAAAGAAAGCTTTATTGGCACACAGCTATGGCCATTCACTTACATATCTTTGGTTGCTTTTGAGCCACAGTGGCCAAGTTTTGCATCACAGCAACGCCTTCAAGCCCTAAAATAGTTACTATCTGACCCTTTCTTAAAAAAACCTGTCAACCCCTGTTCTGGGTCTGTCAACTAATTCTGGAACCCACTGTAGAATTCTTTTTTTTTTTTTTTTTAAAGATTTTATGTATTTATTTAACACACACACACACAGATCCCAAGTAGGCAGAGAGGCAGGCAGAGAGAGAGGAGGAAGCAGGCCCCCTGCTGAACAGAGAGCCCGATGCGGGACTCAATCCCAAGACCCTGAGATCATGACCTGAGCTGAAGACAGAGGCTTAATTCACTAAGACACCCAGGCGCCCATAACTGTAGAATTCTTGAAACCAACTGCAAAATATCTAGAACCCACAACATGAGAATCCCGCATGGTGTTCCAGAGCTCCTCCAGAGCTCCTGGTGTAGGATCTACAAGTTCACAGGGAGCTTGTGCCTCAATGACCCCATTGAATCCTTCAACCAGCCTGTGTGCGATTAATAGTCATGATAACCCAATTTTGCAGATGGCAACACTAAGACAAAGGGAAATGAAGGGACTTGCTAAAGACCACATGGCTGGGAGAGGCAGCCTGGTTCCTACATTCCATGCTCTTTCCACCACATTAACCTGCAGATGTTTCCCCGACACACACTCCACCCCTGAGCTGCCCTCCCTGACAGTCCATTTCCCTCCTCTCCTTCCTCCCATCCCTGCTGCCACGGAGGCTGCCTTTTGTGCATTGTGCCGTCTTAGCGGGAGAGAGGGTTCGGAGGAGAATCGAATTTCCTGGCCGTATCTGTTTGCCGGTGCCCGGTGCACCCTGGGATGCTAACGAACAGTGACAGATGAGTTTCAATTGACTGGCGCGTGTGAAGAACCACTGGACCAGGTAATTCCAATCCACCTCCTCAGAGCTCCATCCAGGAGGGGGCCCCGGGGTGTCAGGGATGGCCCTGCCCTTGGGGCCCCATGGAGGCTGAGCTGGGAGGGACCCAGCTGGGTCCCCAGGAGGGGTGAGCACCTCAGCCACCCCTTCAGAGCGCAAGGATCGCAGTGCCCTTGTGCATTTGTTTTCACGGGAGCTGCTCTTAATGGAATTACATTCCCTTTATTAGATACAATGACCAACGATGTGGCTGTGTTGTATCCGGTGGATTCTGAAGACCCACCCCTGCCATCCACGCGCGTGGACACACACACACACTCACACACACACACATGCGCGCGTGCGCACACACGCAGGTTTCCTGCAGCTCTGTGCTGCTGCTGGCTGGAGCCCTGCATGCTGTGGGTAACACATTTAGCTCGATAAAATATAATATACGACGGGATCATATTTAACAAGGAAAACAGGGCCCGAATGGACAGAGGAGCAATGTGGCTGGGTTGCCATGGAAACCTCTGGTTCGGAATTTCCTTACTCCTAGGAGATTACATTTTCAACCTTAATGCTGTATTAACATAAGCTTTGGCACTTAATGTCTCTGTTTTTCACCTCCCCTCTTTCCCTTGCTCACAGGCAAAAAAAAAAAAGGAAGAAAGAAAGAAAGAGGCTTCGGGAGTGAGCCGGGGAGGGGACAGGCTTCACTTCATGAAAGCCCGCACAGGGTCTCCATCTAGGGCAGCAGCCACCGCACCCGGACGCGGCGCTCTGCGGTTTTCGGAGAGCATCACATCCATTATCTGCCGTGACCTGCAGACAGGCCCGCGCAGGCTACCCGCCAAATGCCTCTTGCATCCATCCCTTCTTCCCTGTCGCACTGCCACTGACCTTTTCGTCTCTCTCGGGGCTGTGGCAATAGCTTCTCATTGTCTCCCCGCTTCCTGCCCGTGCCCTCCTGTCCCCTCTTGCTGCCTGAGTGATCTTTCTGCACCGCAAATTTGTTCATCTTGCCGTTGGTGTCCTAGTGTCCAATGGCCCCAGCAGGTACAGACTGAAGTCCCGACTCCCATGCATTCCAGGATTAATAGCTCTCTCTACAAGCTCCTGGCCAGCAGTTCCTGCCATATCGCCTACACTCCTGCCCCGAGGAGGCGGCGTTGTGCTTTCCGAATACACCAAGCACTTCCAGGGGCAATGTATGTGCTCATGCCATGAGCTCAGCCTGAATCCCTGGCCTTTCCTGTCTTGTTGACAGAGTCTTATCTTCCCTTAAGACCCAGCTCAGCATCACCTACTGCAGAGGTCCCTTGCCCACCTGGCTGCCAGGGTTCCACACCTCTTGTACCAGAAGGTTGTTGGATTCCTTAACAATTGCCGGTCCCCTTGGGTCTTCATGCACCTGTCCCCTCCACCATGTTGGGAACCTGTCAAGCCCAAGGGTCATGCCTCCTCACCACCCTATCTCCCTTCCTCCCTCCCAGAATGGTCTGGCACCTTCTAGGTGCTCAAGTGGCATTGGTGAAACTGAGTTGACAGGTGACAACACTGAGTTCATAGAGAGCTCAAGATGAGTCAAACACCCTTTGTCTGGTAAGAGGCCCAGTGCATGTCTCTCTCTAGTGACTACCCTTCTCTGCCGCTCTGCTTGCTCTGAGGTTTCAACATTGCCTAAACCCCACAAACCTCGTCTCTGTTTGCAGTACTACACATGTCTTTTCTCTGCCAAACCCTTCCTTCCTTTCCTATGTCTTCTTCACCAGCTGCTCAAAAGCCTTGGGCCAGCAGAGCCACTAGAAAGTCTAAATCTGGGACAGCGAGGCTTAGAGACCCTTGGACCCATAAAAACCAATAACTCTTCTTCCTGGTGAAACTTACCATTCTTCTAAAAAAAAATGAGGTTCTCAAGGTTGCAAGGAATAGCCACTCTCAAGAGCAAGCTCATGCTTTGGTGTTTCACCCTAAGGATCCAGGGAGACATAATGAAGGCCAGAGTCTCCACTACCAAAGGAGGGACTGTCTACCACCCGCCCCCCAACCAAATTATGTTCACCTGGAACCTCAGCATGGGACATTACGTGGAATGAGAATCTTTGCAGATGTGATTAGTGGAAGGGTCTTGAGATGAGCTCCTCCTGGATTAGGGTGGACCCGAAAGCAATGACAGGCCTCCTCTGAGAGGCAGGAAGGAGAAAACACACAGAGATTTAGGAGAGCAGGTGATATGAGCATCCTTGTACAGACAGGCACAGAGGTTGGAGGGATGGGTCTACAAGCCGGGCACACCAGGGATCCCTGAATGCAGAGTCAGCAAAAGCTGGGACAGAAGCTGGAATGGAACTTCTCTCAGAGCCTCTGGAAGGAACCAGCCCTATGATATCTGCTTTCAGGCCTCTGGCCTCTGGCACTGAGAATAAATGTCTTTCTTTCTTTCTTTCTTTTTTTTTTTTTTTTTAAGCCACCTAATTTGTAGGCCTTTGTTACCTAAGCATCCCTAGGAGATGAAAACAACCAGGCAATGTGGCAGGGAAAGCCCCAGAAGGGCCCCAGGGAATAAGGACAGCTGGTGGGCTCATCACTTGTGGGTGTCCACTCTGTGCCTCACCCCAGCACCCCCAGGCTCCATCCCGTTTCTTTGTCAACATCCAGCTGCCTCTGCCCTGCCCATCCCCCCGCCTCCCTGTGTCTCCATCTTGGGCTCCCACAAGGTTTCCCGTCTACTAAGGGGTCTGCAGTCTGAGCTGTCCCCTGTGTCAGTGTGTTGGTAGTCTTCCTATTTCCCCTATACCTGCCCACCAGCCAACTCTCTCACCACATTTAACCTCTTCAAGAGGGGTGATATGCTCATGGTTAACCACCATTATCCCCAAAGGGCAAAGCCTTCACTCCCGTGCCCCCCCCCCAAACCCCCGCAGATAGTAGACCTTGGTCCTGCTCATTCTGGTCAAGGTCCACCAGGGTCCGGGCACTGCTGAGGCCAGAGAGGAAGGTCATAGGTTCCAGCAAGGGGAGGGAGGCTCTCTCTGAGTGGGCCAGACAGATGACCAGAGACAGCCCTGGACTGGCACCTTCCCCGAGGCTGAATTTCCTGCAGAACTGACTAGTAGGCAGTAGGAAAGGGGAGGGAAAAAGAAAGATGCTTTTCTTTAAAGTGTGAGAAGGAGAGCACCATCAACTGAAGCTCTTTGAAAAGCCATCATTGCAACCCACTTACCTCCTTTGCGGGAGTCTAGCTGCCTTTGTCGACATGCTCAGAAGTGCTCATTGCTCTGGGGCAGCCCGACAGCCCCCAGTGACAGCAGGGGTGGGCTCGGAAAGGCCGGGCGGGAGGAGTGGGCTGCCCGGGCCCTGGCTGAGCTGGGTGCAGCCCATACACCATGGGTGTTTGCAGAGAGCAAAGCACCACGGCTCCAGTGTGTCTCGGGCTACTTTTGCTATAGTCCTGCTCCCTGAATCCTTCCTATGTGCTGCACCACGCTCACCACGGTCCAGACTTCCTCTCATTCACTCTCCCCAGCCCCAGGGTGCGGGCCTCAGTTGTGGGCCCTTTGCAGAGGTCAGAAGACGTAGGTGTGCATGCCCAAGGTCACAGGGCGTGTGCGCGATGGAGTCAGGATTCCAGTTCGGGTCAGAAGGGGCTAGAGATCAACGCCTGAATGCGCTGCCCATTCCTGGAATGGACCCTGGGGTGCAGGGACCCTACAGGTACAACCGGTGACATTGATTACGAGATCCAGAGTAGGTCACAGTTGGAGGCTATTAAGGCTAAATTTCCCAATTTCGATAACTACACTGTGAAACGTGGAAGGTCTTGTTCTTCAGAAAGATACACGGCAGCATTTCAGAGTCACGGGGAGCAATGTCCCCAACTCACTCTCAAATAGCTCAGGACAAAAACAGAATTCTAAAGTGAGCGAGATGAAATCTGGCGATGGGAGAATCTCACGAAGGGTACGCAGGGGGCCCACAGCTCTTCTGGCATTCCATACGTTTGAAACCACGTGAACATTTAAACTGTAAAACAGAAAACTTCAAAGTGCTAGCTCTTCTTATTTTTTTTTTTTTTTAGAGCAGCCTTCATGATGTGTAATTTCCGCACACGAACCCCACATATTCCAAGTGTGTGCTGTGATGACTTGGGGCGAATGTATGTACCCAAGAAGCCATCACCTCTGTCAGGAACATGTGTGGATAGCTCATTCCTCGCTCCCACGAGCGGACCTACCAGCATGTGCTTACCCATCCCCTGCCCATAGATATCTGCATTATTTCCGGTTCCTGGCAATTATGAATAAAGCTGCTGTGAAGATTTGTGCCCAAGTCTTTCTATGGATATATGCTTTCATTTCCATGGAAGGACTGCCTCATGTAGTATTATGTGTAACTTCCTTTTCCTTTTGAAGATTTATCTGTTTATTTCAGAGAGAGGGAGGGAGAAAGAGAGAGCCAGCCGGGGAAGGGGCAGAGGGAGAGAGAGAGTACTGTAGCTGACTCCCCGCTGAGTGGGGAGCCCAAGAGGGGGCTCCTTCTCAGGACCCTGAGATTAGGACCTGAGCTGAAATTGAGAGTCAGATGCTCAACAGACTGAGCCCCCCAGGCACCCCTGTGTGTGTTCACTTTCTAAGAAACTACACAGGTGTTTTTCCAAAGCAGCTGTGCCACCAGCAGCGTGTCTGGATTCTGGTTTCTCCACCTCCTAGCCCCGGTGTGCACCATCTTGGCATTGTTAGTCCCAGTGATGAGACCCATGCCAGTGGACTCTAGGGGTCTCTCACTGTGATTTTCATTCCCATGAACCTGGTGTCTAGCGATGTTGACATTATGATGATGCCATCCCCTCTCTGACTTCTCTAGACAAAGAGGTCCATGCAGCGAGCCTGGAAACCTCGATGACAGCCACCCTGCCGTCCAAAAGTGGACAGCCAAGTCCCAGACAGAAAGCATGGAAGTGGATGGGCCCAGATTGAAGACTAGAGTCCCTACCTAGAGCACAGGGTACTTGCCAACAGAGGTCTTGGTCCAGTGGCTCCTATCGGCAGAGACTGCCTTTCAGACCATCTCCAGCTCGGCAGCGCAAGCCAGGGCATTTCTGCTTATCAGTCAACAACGTGCAGTAAGTCCTAACCTCTAACCTTATTCATTTACTCAACAGCCATTGAGTGCCGCTCAAGTGCCCAGCGCTGTGACCAGCGTACGTGTTTGACAGGCTTTGCTTGGTTCTTAGGTTGTAGGCGATGTTCAGAGTAACAGTCAAAACCCCTAAGGATAATGTTCAAGGCCTCTCTTGATCAAGTTCCTCAATTTAGGTTTTCCTCCCACATCCTCGCCCGCAGCCTATGCTCCAGCTCTCGCAAAACGCCCAGTGTCCCAGACTTGCCAGCTCCTTCCAGCACTTGGGCTTAATCTTCTCTCATGCTTCCCTCTCTTGGCTGATGCAGAACTTTTCAGCCACACGAAGCTTCCCTCCTAGTCTTCTGCACCCACATGGATAGACCTTCCTGAGGCCAGCGCTAGCCAAACTTCTATCCCACGCACAGTTTGCAAGGGCCGCGGGCCCCTGAACGACAGGATGTTACTGCACGCACCCCTCTTGGCACAGGGGTTTCCTGGCCAGCGAGTCACCACTGGCCGAATGGGGCTGATTTCCACACCACATCCTCCCTTTCTGCATTTAGGGACCAGGAGAACTCGCGGCTCCCACGTTCACACACGACATGCGGTTCGCAAATCCCTCCAAAAGCCTGAGGTGGCACCTGCTACGTTCGAGAAAGTTAAGTACGTTTGCCACCTTGCCCACCATTACCTGCAACAGCCATTATCATTGTGTGAACACATGGCCCAGGAGTTTAAACACTATAACCAATTAGTTTCTCGGGGTGCAGCATCTTAAACACGGCAAGCTCAACGAGATACGAGCGGGTCCTGAAAGCTTTCTTTTCTTCCCTCCTCCCTCTGTTTTTCCCTCTTGTTCCAGCGGTACTTACCCATCTGTACTTTCACCACACAGCTCTTCCCCCTAGAAATGCCATGAAACCTTTCAAATAAAATATTTAACGTGTGGATCTAGTAATTTTATGTTGTGAGTAATGAAACCTTTATTTAGGTCTCACCTTTTATTAAACCTCAGGGTTCTCCTTTGGTCTCTAATGACATTACGTTGCGTCAGAGTTAGGCAGTTTTTTACAGGAGCCTGTATTATTTGTTGTGACTCGGTAATGCTAATGTTTAAATTTTGAGTCCTTTTACTGCTGATTAAACCTCTAAAGACTATAGCAAAATTTCCGCTTCACTGCTAGAAGAAAAGAAAACAGCTCGGTTTGTATTGAGGAGATCACTTGAAGAATGTGCGGGAAGGTTGCTGCATTTATGAATAAAGCGAGGCATTATCATTTTTAATAGGAATTAAACAGCTAGAGGGAGAAGTCGGGCAATGCTGTGATCAGTGCAAAGGAAAACAATCTAACAATTTTAATTAACTGTATTTTAATAGCTTTAGTTATAATTGAATAATTTAAATACCAAGGGAAACAGTTAAATCTCCTAAAAGCCTTTTTTTATTTACATTTTAAATACAGTTCACGGTGAAGAGATGACAGTATGTGTGCTGGGGGGAAACCGGCAGGATGACTCCCGCAGTCGGGCAAGGCTGGAAGAGGCAGGATGGAACCTTGAGTGATCGCGGGCCAGGGACTCGCGAGCCCCACACTGCGGGAAGAGATGGCCTCCTGAAAGGGTCAGGGACACAGAGACGGGGCAGCGCGGAGCTCCCCGCCCATCTAGGACCTGCGACACATGTGCTGTCACAGCCCCTCCAGCTAGTGGGGACTGGAGTGAGTCTCCATGTTCACTCAACATTCAGGTGGTATTTATTGCCAGGAGTATAAGATAGTGGGAATAACAGCCAACACTCACTGCACGCTTCCCAAATATTGGGGACTGGGGATAATGGTAAGTGAGAGAGAGAGAGAGAGAGAGAGGAGAAGGTCTCTACCCTCCTTGAGAGATAGACGATAAACAAACTACTGAATAAACAAAACAAGCATAAATTATAAGAGGCCTACAGAAAGTTAAATAAGAGGCCAAAACAGATAATAATGGGGTGGCGGGGGTAATTTTGGATAAGTTGAGCAGGAACGGCCCTTCTCTCGAATTGATTCATGTCAAGACTTTGAGAACTACAGGATGCGGCCTGGTATTGAAGCCTAAGGCAGCTAGAGCTTTCCTGCCAGATAAGCAGCATATGCAAAGGCCCCGCAGTGGGGAAAAAATTTGGTAGAATTTTGGAGGAATTGAGAGAAACGAATAATAGCCAGCCATAGGGAGGAGGGGAAGTTGGTGCATGGTAGGGGAAAGAACCTTCCAGGGCACATAGGCTTCTGGGTAACAACTGGAAGGTTTTAAGAACTTGAACATGCAATTTAGTTAGTGATTCAAAAAGGTCTGACTACTATTTTCCTAAGCCTTGTGCTTGGGTATGACTTCCTCCCTCCCCCACCTCTGTGGTCCCATCCAGGCACTATCAACCTTCCCTGGATGATAGCTGAAATGATAGCTCCCACGCCTACCCCCTCCCATGCACAGTGCCCATCATCCTACTCCTTGACCAGCCCCTCTGGCAGAATTTCTGATACTCTAGTTCCTATACATACCCCATCTGGGAGCTGGCCTTTATTCTTCAACCTTTGCTGATCAGGGCTCAGGTTGGAACTGAACAGACTTCCCCACCAATGCTTACCTCCAAACCATGAAGTGGTGGCCTCACCAAATCTCCCCAGTTCTACATATGCACCCTCCTGCTACTGCATGTCCACCCTTCGGCTGGGGCCACCAAAGCCCTATGGATCCCTGCATATTAACTAACAGCTTCCTCTTGGAGACCAGCCCACTGCCCACCTAGCATCCCTTCCTCCCTTCTCAAAAGCCTACAGAGAAAGCCTCTTCGTGACTTGTAGCCAAGCCCTTCTGCAGCATAAGAATCTCCATCAGTGCTAACAAGGAATCCCGGGACATCTTGCAGATGTCCATCTCTGCAGAGACTGGGCCCTGGGAGATGGCAAGAAGCACCCTGGGGGGAGCAGCAGAGGACACAGCAGATACTGTTAATGGACAGTGTTTTGGATTGCCATCCCCTTCCATTAGGAGCTGGGGATTCCTGCCGCTCCAGGCTGCTCCAGGATGCCCAGCATCCTCTCCTGCTGGGAAAAGGCTAGACTCCTTCATTAATGGGGTCCTCGTCCAGCTCAGACAACAGCAGGGGAAAGCTGCCGACTGAGCAATCCATTTCTTCCTCCCTGGAACCTCACCGGCTTCTCAGAGGGCTCGATGAAGGAGGGACCAGCTCAGACTCTTAAGTTGAAGTAGCAGGCTGCACGGATAGGTCTGGACTTCCAGTTTACTCACGAGATGATGCAAAGTGTATTCGTCCCACAGGGGATGGGCCAGGCTGTGTGGGGTGATGATAAGATCTGTGACACAGAGTTGAGCAGAATTGAGCATAGTAAAGAGAACAAAACGCACGAGTGCTGAGTGTTGACTCTGCTGTGTCCACTCTAATTTGCCCTATGAAGTGCCCCTTGAGGTGAATCCCATCATCTCTGCTTCACCACCAGGGAACAAACAGCCGAAGGTGTGGCAATTTGCCCAAGTCACCGAACTCGTGTGTGATGGATGGAGGACCTGCCGGGCTGCGCTCTTGTTCTTAACCACTACACGCTGACTCGCCCCAGTGCCAGCCCTAGCCTGACCCTCGCTGGCCCGTGCCGCCGAGCAGCATCACCCACACCGCGCCCTCCCTTGTTCTTCTCGAGAAGGGTAACCAGAGGGCCTCCTCTGTGCCTCTCATCGATCTCATTTACAGATGAAGAAACTGGTGCTGGGAGGCACAGGACGCTGCATAAGAGCGTACAATTATTCATGCTCTTAAACTTGAGCGAGTGGCCCCACCAAGCTCCATTTCCCCACAAGCCAGTGCTGCCCCTCAGTACAGCTGCAGGAGCTGTGGGTGCTTGTCCTCGTTCACAGCAGGGCTGCTGCGCTAGGTCCAGAACAGGCAGAGGCCAAGCCAGGAAGGTCTAGAGCTTCTTTAGGGATGATAATGCAGAGAGACCAAGTGTTGAGAGTCTGAATCCAAAGCCCAGACCCAGGGCCTGGGTGGTGGCGGGAGGGTGGCTGGGGAGGGAGGGGTCTCAAATGTGCCTTCTGGCCTGTAGCAGCCACAAGGTCAAGGGGAGCCAGGTGTGTGTCCTGCTGAGGACAGCTCCAGCTCTCTTTGCTCCATGTCTCTGGAGTCCAAGGCTGACTACAGAGCGTGACCACATCCTGACCCAGCAGCCCTACGCAAGGGTTGCCCCTGGGAGGAGCCCCTCGCCTGCACTGAGGGAAATTGGAAAAGGAAACAGTAGAGTGGGCAGCTGGAATCAGTGGGTGGCCAGGCTACGGGGGAGAGGTCTCAGTATGGGACTGTCATGATCTGTCCTGGGCGTGCAGGACCAACAGACTTTCTTCTCCGGCTGCTGGGAAGGTTATCAGCTGAGAGCACTCCACAGTCAGCCCACTTTAGGAAACAACTGGGCTAAAGAAAGCTCCACTGTGAAGGTCACACCTCTCCCTGGGGCAACCTACATTCACTGACCAGCCACAGAGTAGAGGAGACAAGTCCCTTTGCCTAAACTCAGAACCATTCTGAAGAGCTGCTAGCTTCCGGGCTCCACGCGGGGCCAGTGGAGGCTTTGCTGTGACTACCTCATGAGGCCGGATTTCTCCCTCAGTTTCTTCCTACTTTGTTCCCTCCTCCAGCGGGAGTGAATCCCGAGAACCTCCCCTAATTAACATCCCACACTAATCTCCCACTGAGAACCTGCTTCCCCGAGAGCCCAACCTGTAACAGGCACTGACCTAAATTTCACGCTTACTCAATAAACCTGCACAGAGTTCCTGTTATGGACCAGACATATTCAGGCGCTGGGGACAGATCCACATAGAAAGGTCCTTACGTGCCCCTCTGGCTGGGGAGCCAGACTCAGAAGCAGATCTGTGTGCTGAAATGTGATGGGGGCTGTCACAGGGCCTTGCTCCTGCAAGGCCTGACCAGGGCCACTCATTTCTCCCCAGGTACATTCAAAAGGTAGGAAGAGGTTAGCTCCCCTGTCAGTCAGCACATCTGGCCTTGCATACCTTCAGTGACAGTGGCTTCCTACAGTCCTGAGCAGATCTGCAGAAGTGCAACATGCTTGTGAGGAGTCCACCCCAGCCTCCTTGAAGCTGTCCCCAGACTGGGGTTGGGGACAACCAAGACAAGTCCATTCTGGGGTTTCTGAGTGTAGCTGGGAATCCGTGAGTGGGCAAGGAGGTGCGCCACCAAGAGAAGCCCAAAGCACATAGCAGGGGGAAGGGCTCCGCACCACAAAGGTCTCCGGAGAAGAGGGTCTTCTGCTGGAGGGTATGTGCCCTTCTAGAAAATGTCTCCTGCCTGAGCCTCAGTGTCCCCTCCAGCCTTGGTCTGTGTTCTCGAATTCAGAATAAGTGTTCTTAGGATAAAGCATAACTTGGGAAATGCTGCAGGACTTCTCAGTGCCTGCATGGCTCCAGTGTTCAGGGAAGTTCTGCAAGTGAGGACAGAGAATGCAGCATCTCCCATAACCTGCTGCTGCTGCTGCTGCTGCTGCTGCTGCTGCTGCTGCTGTTTCTCCTCCTCTCCCTCCTCCTCCTCCTTCTGCAAGGCATCTCTCAGGGTGATCATTTTAGAGAGTGTGCTTTGAAAAAAAAAAAAATGCTGCTTTCAGAACTTTCCAGAGCTGCCCCTGTTCTTGCTCAGAAGAGAAAGAGACATTCCATCCTGGTGGAGGCTTGCAGCAGAGTGAGGGAGGCAGGCAATGGTATCTGGGAGAGGAAGAGAGGGGGGCCAGCCAGGAGGGCGGGAAGCAGGGCGCCCCTCCTCTCACCTTCCCCAGAGCTGAGGGCCGTGGTGCAGGGCTGTCTGGCAGGCCAGGGCAAGAAGCCGGGGGAGGCTCAGGTGGCATCCATGCGTCCCCGCCTCTGAAAAATGCATGCTACAGGCCAACAAAACAAACATGAGTGTGCACCAGGCTGTCCTTACTCTCGGCCAGCTCAGAGGCTCGGTCACCAGGCCCTGGCTTCCATCTGAATTATGGCGAGACGGGAGGCAGGGCCCGGCCGGCTCCGGAGTGGGGGAAAATGATAAACAGATGTGGGAGGACCAAGGGGCAGGATGTGCTGGAAAGGTCTGTGGTACCTCGGGCCTGCTTGCAAAAGCCTGTCTCCCTGGGGGACGAAGAGGGCAGCGAGGCCACAACAAAGAGAAACTGGTGGCAGAGGGGGTAAGGCCAGAGGCTTTGAAGTCCCACAGGCCTGGGCATGAATCCCAAGTCTACCACTTGTTCGTTGTGTGACCTTGGACAAGTTATTTAACCTCATATGTCAAGTAGGGAAAATAATAGCTCCTTACTCAGACCGTGGCTTTGGGCAGATTAAAGAAGATGATGCACGGAGAGAACATCACATAGGTCTGGCACATAAGCCCCACCAGTGGTGGCTGTTTATGCTGTCACTGCGGCGGCTGGCTGACTACGTCCCGCAGAACCAAAGTGGACTTGTGTAGGGAGTACGGACTGTGCCCTGCTCAGTGCCAGGGGCCAGGCACAGACCCAGGCAGGCCCGGAGCCCAGCCTTACAGAGCTGACGGCCAGGGAGAGGCTGTGCCCGGAAGCCACTATTGGACGCAAGGCGTCATCTAGACCCAGGACCTGTCACTGTGTCTCAAACGAGAAAGTGGTAGAAGCAGCCTGTGCAGGGCCTGCCCCCTGCCATCAGCTGGTGATAGCGCAGGCCTCCCCAAAGCTGCCCCTGCCAGACAGACTCCTGCTCAACCTTCAAAGCCTAGTGCAAATGGCCCTTTCTCCACGCAGCCTTTCCCGCAAGGCCAGGGCCCTCCTAGGACTCGATGCATGATTTGGGTGTGGCACTTGTCAGTTCCAGTAGTATAGCTGTTCATTCTTGACTTGACTTAACACCCCTTCTTGGACGAGAAGGTCTGTGAGGGCAGGAAATGTTTGGAGAGCCGTATGGAGCAATGCTTAAGGGTATGTGTTCTGGAATCAATCCCACGTGGGTTGGAATCCCTGGATGCCCCAGATTTTATGACAGTAGGTGAACTCGTTAACATCTCTGAGCTTTGATCTCTTTATCTCTAATACGGAGAGAAACACAGCCTAAGAAAAAGACACGAGCCACAAGTCCTTGCACAGAGCCTGACACACAGGGGTCCCTTGGGGACAGTCATAGCACATCTGTATTTCCCTCTTTGTGTCTACCTAGTCTTACCCCATCAGCTGGCTCATCGCAGGTGCTCTGTGAGTAGTTACCAGTTGAATAAAGTCAGGAGTCTATTCCAGGACTTAGGATCAAAATCGGTCAACTTCACATCTACTGCGTGCACCCAAAGGAACCCTGAAGCAGTCCAAACCCCACCCCCCATCCAATTTATAGATGGGGAAACTGATGCCCATGCACTTTTGTGGGGACCATACATGCAAACAAATCCTCCTCGGTGAATTGGAATGTTCTTTCGGTTAGTTCCACGGTGCACGGATTCTCAATAGCCAGTTTCTTTCCCATCTGAACTGTTTCTGTGTAGAGGAAATATCAAGGTGTATGATGTCAATGCAGTTAAGTAATCCAGCCAGCTGTGTAAACATCTGGAAGTAGTAGAGACACAGCCCCAGAGTGAAAGCAGGGATCAGGGAGTCCAGACGTCTCAGTGAGGCCTCTAAACTGTAACCTGCAAGGAACAGAAATCCGAGCACGCATTCTTTCCTCTTCAGGCACGGAGTCCTGGAGGATCTCAGAGGAGGACAAGAGGGCCACTGTGCCTGCTCTGCACAACTTTGGAAAGTGGATGTAAGGTTTAGGAAAATCCTGCTAATGACATGTTAGCAGCAGCTGGAAACAACTTGTCAGATTCACAGGGACCTGCCTCTTCTGTCTTTCCCTGTAGCAGGGAGTGGCCATGGCCATGTCCTGACTCCAGAACCCCAAGGTTTCGATGTCAGGGATTTTAGGGTTTCAGATGAGGAATCCCTGATCTGCTTTCTCCTTAAAGTGACTATTCAAAAGACAGAGCCAGTGTGGAAAGCCTCTATAGGAGCTCCCGGGCCAATGCTTGAGTTGTGGACGAGAGAACTCAAGTCCAGAGAGGGAGGCTGCATGGCCAAGGTCACACAGCTGGGCAGGGAGAGACTCAGAGCTGGAACCAAGCTTCCTGATTCCAAATGCATGCTGATTTCCCTACAATCCATTTCCCCTTTCTCATTATTTAAAATTATTTTAGTAGTGCTTATTGATCCTTTTTTAGATCTAATTACAAAAATAGTATTGTAAGAAATGTAGAAAACACTCAGAAGCACAAAATACACTTGTTAACAGAATGTCCAGCAGGATTTAATCACTGGTTCTTACTATCTGTCTCTCTCTCTTTCTGTACACACACACACACACACACACACACACACACGGCATTCAACTCCTTTGCTAAGGTTTCTTTCATTTCAGGACCTTGACAGGTGTGGTCTGCAGTGATTTTCTAGGACCAGATACTGTCTGTCATTTGCACGTAGAGAATGCAAGGCAAAGGGAAACCTGTCCTGTTCATCCCTCGTGAACGATGGGGTCTCTTCTGTAAAATGGATTATCATATATGCCTTAGAGTGGGTCAAATTAGAGCAAGAAGGAGCAGTGGCTGCACAAAATAGAAAGCATGTTGTTCAAAGACAGAGGGAACGATGATGGCAAGAGCAGGTGTTTGGGGAAGGAAGCAGTGGGGGCCAGCAGGCCATTGGGATCTCACTTTCTAGCTCAGGGCACCCCACTCAGGGTAACTTCCATCTCCTCCCCACAAAGCCCAATTTCAGCTCTCAGCCCAGCCTCTTGTCCACCACCCAATGGCACCCAGCTCCACCCAATGGTGGCCCCCCAAAATGAGACCCCTGCTTCAGACCCCTGCTTCAGAACCCTCCATGGGTGGTTGGACAGGTTGCGCAGGCACTGGGGGTGACTATGGTGGCAGCACAGCTCTCCGAGGGACACCGGCAGCTCCCCAACCTCAGCTATCCTTCCTTGGCTGAACCCCCAAAGCTGCCACTCTCAAGGCTCAGGCCCACAATCCCGAACACTTTGGGGCCATACACTCTGTTTCAGCCGTGACACCGGCTATTTCTCCTACAGGCTCTCACAGCAGCTTCCCTCGAGTGGAAGAGATGCTCGTCCCCATTTTACAGATGAGGAAGTCAAGGCCTTCAGCACTCCAAGCGATCCTCCTTATAGGAATGTTTGCATTCAAAAAGACCGAGCTTGTTGGGCTGGAACTTGGGGTGCTGTGTCTGTGCTGTTGCTGGTTGGGGGTCACAGGGACTGTGAAGGTCCTGTCTTCCTCAGTTCTGTTGCAGGGATCTGGGGGTTACCCCTGGCCTTTATTGCCATCCGCCTCTCCTCCTGGTCTGCCCAGGCAGCACAGAGATGGATGACATCTACTCGTTCCCCTGGGAATCAGCAGAGACCAGGAGCACAGGCTGATGGGGGCTCCCACCGGCCAAACACCTGGATATCCCAAGTGTCACCTGTCCGGGCTGCAGGCTGGGAAGCTGGGGTAGGCACCTGAGACCAGGAAGCCGTGGACCCCTGGGGAGAGTCCAGGCAGGCCCTGACCATGTCTCATGGACAGTCTTGGCTGGGTCTGGACTTGGAGGGTGGGAGGTGCATGGGTACGGGCCTGCTGGGAGGGGAGCTCCTCCTCCAAAGTGCCCTGGTCTTAGTGAAGCCTCCTCCCTGCCTGTTAGCCTTTCTAGTTTCAGCCTCACCCCTCACACCCTGAAGGGCTTGGATGGATATCCCAACCCTCTCTGCACCCCAATAATAAGGCCCACTTTGCCCCCCTCCTTGGGAACAAACAAAGGATTGTTGAAAACTCTCTTCAAAACAGAATACCAGCTCAATTTTACCGGGTTTAATGGTGGAGCAGGTAGGAAATGGCCTCTGGCCCAAATGACAGGGGACCCAGGAACTGAAGGAGAAGAACCCAGATATGAGCCCCCTCCTATGGAAGACATCCTGGCTGCAGTTCACAGAAACCCAGAATCGGCACCATCAAGGAGTCAGGTTCAAATCCTGCCAAGGGTTCACGTTCCCCACGTGCCATCTCTAGCCTCAGGCACACTGCCCATCTCCCGGAGCTTCCTGGCACCGCCCTGCAGGCCTATCCACCTAGGCATGGGGAGTGGGCGAGTCACTGCCTCCCCGGGACTTCTGCATGGTGTCTTCACCCCACTGTGGAAGGTGCCTTTGAACTTGGCCGGCCTGTCATGGGCTGTGGTGTGGGAGTTCCGCGGGTAGCAGGGGCTTGGGACCTGGCCTCGGGGTAAGCTTCTGAACTCTCCAGTGTCCCCAGGGTGGCCCAGGCCTTGTTATCTTCTCTGTCAGAAAGCAGCCGGTTCTGAACACCCAGCTTCAGGGCACCAGCAGAATCCCAGCCTGGTCCCTTTAATGGGTCTTGTCAAGCGGTCCCTGATCTGGCAGTGATAAGGAGGCTCAGCTGTTGGGGCCGGTAGCCCAGAACCAGCCAGGAGCTCCTATCTCCCATACTCACAGGCAATCCCGGGAGTTCAGTGGCTTCCATTTATCAGGAAGATGTAATCTCCTCCAATAGTGGCCACATACTCCTCTTCTGGGGCTCCTGAAGATAACTGCTTTCCCAGGAGGTAAAGGGGCATTTCTTTCCCCAGGAAGAGATGCCATCTGCATGCAGGTTTGCACAAAGTCCCTTACTTCTAGTAGCAGAGTTTGCTGGTTGCTTTCAACAGCATCCATGATCCCTCTTCTTAATAACAACATATGTTCAGGATAGCAATGTCTCCAGCTAAGGCTCACCCTTCCCTGTGGTGTTAGAAAGGTTCTGGCCCATGAGATAGAGTTGGATGGCAACTTTGGGAAGTCTCTTAAAAGGACTGGGGCAGATTCTCCTCCTTCCTTTTCTGCTTCCTGCTATCTGGAATGGTGATATAATGGCTGGAACTCAAGCACCTATTTTGGGCCTTGAGGATAAGAGCCATGTGCCAGAATGGAAGGGCAGCAAAATTGAAGATTTAGTCCTTCACCCTTTTGAAGCACTGTGCCAACCTCAAACTGCCTGTCTACAGACTTCTTTACAGAGTAGATTTTAAACCACATTTTGTCCCACTATGATGGGATTTCTATCACATACTGCTAAATCTAATCCTCACAGATACACTTGTATTCCAAAGTCTGACAATACCACACTGCTTTACCCATTCATGAATTCCCTGATTTATTTCAGTCATGCAGCAAACATTCTCTGTGCTAGGCTGTGTACGGGGGGTTGAGGACATACAGACGAATGACCCCCAGGTTCTGCTTCCTAAGAACCCACAGTCCAGGTTAAGAGTCAGATGTGATCCTCCTCTGCTCAATAGCCTTCAATGGCTCCCCCTTGCCTTGGGCATGGTGCACTGCAGAGCTCCGCCCCCTCCCTCTTTTCCACCCCTCTTCCTCTCCACATGGGGCTACTCGATGGCTAGTGTGCAGCCTGGGAGTGAGAGCAAGAGCTGTGGAGTCAGCTGCTCTTCGCCTGAGCTCTGATGCTGTCTTTCGCTAGCTGTATGGCCTTGGGACATGTTCCTAGAAAATGCTTACCTGTCTCTTCATCTGTAAAGCAAAGATAAGTCACCCTATGACCAGACTTCAAAAAATTCAAGGAAATAACATGAGTACAGTGCATTCTCAAAAATAATCATATTTTTGTTATCACGCTTCATCTAACTCACCCTCCCAGTGGGTAATGACTGGGTATGAAGCAGCTTGTTCCATGCACTGCCTCCTCCCCAATGTCCACTCCTCCCTTCTCTCCATAAGTGGCCATCTTCCCTCCCTGCATGATGCCTAAGCTCTCAGAACCCTGAGCCCAGCTTCCCCAGAGGATCTTCCCAATGTTCACCAATACTGAGGTCGGTGCACCTCTTGGCCAGTCCATTCTTGCTTATCCCCCCTTCATGGGCATGCGCTGAGGTCCATAGGAGTCAAGATCATGCCCTTATTTGTCTCTTCCTCTCCAGTAGTAATTGGTACTTAGAAAATGCTTGCTGACTGGATGGAGGATAGAGGATGGATGGAAGATGGAGGATGGGTGGATGGATGCACAGATGGACAGATGGAGGAGGGTGGATGGATGGAGGATGGTGGATGGATGAATTAATGCACCAAAGAGCTGGCCATAGTCGGCAGGGTAAGCTCTGTAGTAGATGAATGTACAAAGTACTACAGAAGAAGGAGGGGCACTCTAACTTGTCCAGGTAGGAGAGAGAGAGGACATTTGTTCTGAGTATTAGTCGTTGGGGTCTCCAGGGTGGCTGGGAGTCTCTAGGGTGGGCAGTTACTTGAATAAAATAATACAAGGAGTGGGATGAACTGATTTTGTTGCACTGATCCCAAGTGCTGAGCCCTTTTCATCAATCTTGGGGCAAGGGGGGAGTGGGTTCTTCTTGAGACTCTAACCCATAGGGCTAAAACATACGGCAGTCTCTTCCCTTAGATAAGAAATCATGAAACTTAGTCATGAAGGGCTGAAGGCGGGAAGGAGGGAAGGGGGAGGAAGGAAGGGGAAACCCACATGAAAATGCCACCATATCCTAAAGTCAGACGCACATGACCTCTGAGCCCAGTGACTAGGAGAAGACAGCGGTTGACTCCTCTGCTGCAGTGCGGAAAGCAGGGCTAAAAGCCATCACGTCATGTCCTCTCAGTCATCCAGATGGCGTGTGGTTGAGCAGACCCTAGAACCTCGAAACCGAGGGCCACGAGCTGCCTCTGTTCAAGTACCCATGCTGCCTGGAGCATCGCAGGGGCAGCCTCCCTCTTGAACCTACTTGGGCGGGAGAACGTCCGGGCGGTGGCCAAGTTGGGCAGCGGGCTGTGGGGAGCAGCAGCAAGGCTCATCGCGTGAGTGTCAGAGGAAGGTCCGAAGGTTCCATTCATTCTCGCATCCCCTCACTCACTTATTAATCTATCAACCATTCATTCGAACATACTGACTGATCGCCTTGTAAGCACCAGGCACCCTTCTAGATGTTGCAGGGAACAAACAGGCTGCATCTCCACCTCCAGTTTATTTACAGAGTGGGAAGATGGAGAACAAATTAGATGAGCCAGTTGACTCCGGGTAGAGAGCAGCACAGCGGAGAAAACGGAAGGGAGCACAGACCACAATGGCTCAAGGTCGAAGGAGCCAGGGGAAGCCAAAGACGGAGGCTGAGACGGAATGACAAGGAGTTGGCTGTGGGAAGATTTGGAGGAGGAATTCCAGGCCGAGGGCCCAGAGGGGTGGAATGGCATCATTGAGGCACCCAGAACGCCCAGGAGAGCCACAGACCAGGGCCGGAGGGGCGTGGGAATCAGGGCTGCTTTCAAGAAGACCCACCCCCATGCGTGGGCCTCTGTGGGGGAGGCCAGCCGTGACTGTGAGGCCCAGATGTGGGGGTCTGAGTGGGGCCTCCTGCTTTCCTCACCCTGGCAGCCAAAATTTGGGTACCAATATTTGCTCAGCTGTGCACAGGAAGAGAGCAAACTGGCAGGCTCGGTGGGGGCAGAGCCTGGCTTACGCCACCCACCGAGCAGAAGCTGTGATTCATGTCCTTAAACCCTTTCTCCTTCTTTCCTTGGTAACAGGGCCCCCCGATTCTTATCTGGGCTCCAGCCACCCAAAAGAAAGATCACATTCCCCCATTTCCCTTGAGGCTTGGCTAAGAACTTGTCCCTGAGATGAGAATGGAATATGGCGCGCCCCCTTCCAGGACCTTCCTGGAAAGACAGTGGGCTCTGGTTGCTTCCTCCAAAGACACCATATTCTTTCCTCCTTTCCTGGGAGCTGTTGGCGGGGCCTGCTGGCTGGGGCCGCACCGGCCTTCTGGGACCTTGAGATGGTCTTAGGGATGGAAGCTCCCCATGGCAGAACGACAAAACAGAGGAAATTTGGTGGAGAGGAACCCCAGCAGGAGCTCCAGACTTCCTCCATTCCGAGAGCCACGTGAGAAAGAAATGTCTGTCGTATGAAGAGGCTATTACTTGATATCCCTGCTGCTTGCCCAGTTGACACAACCCCAGAACCAGCCGTGGAGCAGGGGTGTGCACCCAGTCAGGCTACCCCAAGGACCCAGGCGATGGGCCCCCCAGGACAGAGGGGTGGGCTGGCCTGGAGGGGCTGCGGCTTCCCTCAGTCTGCAGGAAGAGGTGCAGAAGAGGCAGAGAGGCCAGGTTCCTACTCACCAGGAAGCAAGGCCCAGCCTGCGTCTTGCAGGTGTGTCTGTCTGATGGGCAAGACTTGCGCCCTGAGCCTGTGTGGGGAGGGTTGCCGTGGTGGGTTTGTCCGGAAAAGGGGGTGGGAACTCTTCTCCCCACAGAGCAGAGCTGCTCTGAGGGAAGCCGGACCCTGGGCCGATGTTGGGCCGTGTGCACGATGGTTCTTGAGTACTCTGGCTCTCAGTTAGCCACCATGACGCAGCCTTGGGGCCACATATCTGGCCATGCCATAGATCTGGATGGATTCTTACCCCACGGTGGCTGGGCCCCTGACCAGAGCGGTCGATGTCAATGTGATAACAGGAAGCAGCTTGTGTGGTCTGACTTGGAGCCTCCTCAGGGAGTACACGGGAGTCTGAGAAGTAAGAACACCATGATGGACATCCAGGTATTTTGGTAACTTTTGAGTACTGACTGGGACCCTCTCCTTGACCAAAGCCCATCCAGTCTCCTCTGAGGCCTCTTCTTGACTAGCCCTCAACCGTGGCCTGTGGAGACCTGAACAAACATGAACATAGTTTCTAGTGGCTCATGGATGCATTCCTAGGGTGACTCTGGCCCTGTTCAGAGCGTGGGAAAGCTCCAGGCTACCAGAAGAACTGACGGTCCCAGTCATCCTCTGAAGAGAGGGCCCCACCTCGTAGCCTCTGTGGGAGGGGAGGAGCTTAACTTACCAGGCACAGACAGCAAATCCAGAAGGGGTCCCTGTGGGCGGGTCAGCACCCTCTTCCTGCCTTTTGTTGTCTGCACTTCCTGACTCTCCTGAGCTCCTGCTCAGAACCTTCTCCCTCTCCCTCAGGCTCCCTTTCAAATCCCCAATCCCGTAGGTGTAAATGGAAGCTCAGTTCAGTTCATGCTCAAGTCTTTTTCCTATTATAGTGGTTATTACTGAGTAAATCTGTCCTTACCCCATTAGCCAGTGACCAGCTTTGTTTATCTGGGACAGTCCCCAAAAGACGCTATGGGAACATGGGTGTGTTGGTGAGCGCTGGGACTCTGGGGCTGTGGCTTTGAACACCCCAGTGAGTGTTGACGTGGCTGCCGGGGCCACAGCTGTGGACGTGGGTGGTGCAGACGGGTGTGGCAGGGGTTGGCTGGCTCACAGCAGGGCAGGGCATGGGTACCCCGATACCCAGACACCCAGACACCCTGCAGAAGGTTTTCCTGGAAGAGCTTTGCGCACTCCCATTTGTCAGACCATGGACCCTCCTACTGTCCCTCTGTGAATGTGAAAACTAAACTGTTGGATGGGTACCCCCTGTTACCAACAGGGAGGCTTCCAGAGACTGCAAAGAGGAATGGCAGGCCCCCTGGGTCTTCCTTCCGGCTGAGGGCATGACCCCATCCCACCGGCCTGTGCGTTCTGCTTGGTCCAGCGCTCTGCAACTGCTGCTTGGGCTCTGTTTTTCCTCTATCTTGCTGGAAATGTGAAAAAGGCCCGTTTCATAAAGTCAATTGGAGGTCTTTTTGACCTCTTGAGCTGGAACGCAGCACCCGGCTCTACCCTCCCCAGATCTGGGTTTTACTGCTCTAATGGCCGTGTGATGGAATTTCCATGGCACGTCTGGTCCTCCCAATTCAAAATGCCCTGTTGCACGGGCTGTTCGGGTGTCCCAGAGCGCTCGCCCGCACTCCTGACTGCTGCGCGTACCCTGGGCCAGCACGGAAGGTTTCTACCTGTCCTGTCCCTTGTGTGGAATTATTAAATGTGCTTAATTCATTACAGGAACACGGACCTTCTAGTGCCTCCACAGTTAAGAAAGCACCAGGGGCACCGAGGACAGCAGGGGGTTTTTCCCACTGGCTGGTAGGCTTCCTCCCACCTTCCTTTCTCTTCCCTTTGGTCCTGACCTCTTGCCACTCAGCTCTGACCGCAAAAGGAGCCGAAGCAGAGGGAGGAGCTGTAAGCCAGACGGCACCGCCTAGAGCTGGGCTTCTCAGCTTCCTTGACAAGACTACCTACCATGTTGACCTGGATGGTTCTTGGCCGGGATGGGGTCTGTGCTGTGCCTTGTAGGGCACTTAGCAGCTCTCCTGGGCTCTACTCACTAGCTGCCAGCAGCACCATCCTCCCCTAGCTATGACTAAAAATGTCTCCAGACTTTGCTAACTATCTACCGCATGCAAAACCACCCCAGGATGGGGTGATCTAGAGAAAGGGAAGCGTGCGAGGAGGCAAAAGGACGCCACAGAGTCTGGTGACCAAGCACAGGGCCTCTGGAACCCTCCACACTCACCTGCCACCTGTCTCCACCCCTTATTTGCTGTGTGCGGGTCGGCAGGTGACTACTCTCTCTGTGCCTCAGTTACTTCCCCTGGACCTGGGGAAACACTAACAGCCGGCCCAGCGAGCTTCGGTGTCGGTGCCCGGCTCTTCGCGAGCGCAGTATCAGGTGAGCTGTGGGTAGGCCCCTGGGCAGAAAGGCTGTGCCTTGTGTTCTTAAACCCAACACTCTTTGGTGCTTGCTTCCAAAATGAAGTCTCCAGCCGGCGTTCAAGGTAGTCATGATCAGAACCTGCCCCCTTCTCCAGCATCACCTCTCACCTGAGTGAGCCACTCGGAGCACCCGGGAGGCACCACATTCTCTCCTTCATCTACCACTGGGCTCTTGGTGTCTGCCCCTTGGATGGGGGACCCCGTTCAGTTCCTTCTTCACCTCATCCACCCCTGCTCAGGGTTCAGGAATCACCTTGCTCCAGGCCTTCCTCCCGCCCTCCCGTACTCGGCTTGTCCTCCCCCTCCCCAATCCCTGTCCCCTCCACTAGCTCCGAGGTCAAGGGCTTGCCTGCAGGTATTTGGGGAAACAACCTCAGGGTGGGAAGACTGGAAAGAGTGGAACAGGAAAGGAGAAGCCAGTCTATGAAATGTGTCCCTGAACTGGTTAGAGCTGCCAGCAATTGGGGCCACTCGGAGGAAACTTCTGGAATACATCTGTGAATTTTATACCCTAGGTAGTGGTGAGCAGCTCATATGCCCTGCAGGTCTGGCTGGCTCAGGGTGGGTTGCCTGCTCACGTGTGTCAGTATGGCTGAGCCGCTCACTGACATCTCCTCCGTGGTTGTCAGATGGGCTGTGGGACAGGAGGCAGGAGGATGTGGGGTTTGGTACCGCCAGGCCCTATCTAAGACATCGTGGCAGCAGTGGCCAGAACAAATGGCAGGCCAGGAAGATGTGGGATGGGACATGAAAACATCTGATACATCGTACCTCCTTGGTCCTCTCTGCTCCCCATCCCTTCTCACCCCCACCCCCCACTCACAGCCCGGTTACTGTCACCACCCACTCGTGTGCGTGGCCCCCCAGGAGACTCTGACTCCCATGAGCAGAAACGTTTCTTTGCTATATCCCCAGATCCTATAGAGTGGCTGGAAGAATCCAGGCTTTTAAATAGGCTCTAGATGAATGAACGACCCTATGAGTCAGAGGTTGGCCTGGACCCCAGGGCTCTTGCAGCTTCCCAGGCTGTGATGAAGCCACTTTGTCTCACGGGCATCCTAAGCCGTGTCCCGGTGCCCGGAGCCTGAACCCGGAGCCAGGTCTGGAGGTGAGGTCTGCTGAGTGGGGTGATGTGAATGTCTGGGGGGGGGGGGCACTGATCCCCAGAGTGCAGCCACAGCCCCGGGCCGCAGGCAGCCTTGGCAAGGCACAGCCTAGTGTAGAGACGTGAAATGGCCACAGCACAGGCGGAACCCTGGACGTTCGGCCTCGGCTCTGGCTCCGGAGGGCCACAGGGCCTGGAAGGGGACGGACAGCAGAGCCATCAGCGAGCTGCCCAGACGCCTGGCTGCAGAGAGGTAGTTGAGACCTGAGCCCAAGGAAGGGACTTGAGGGCAATGTCCAAGACCCCAGTTGCTAAAACTCAGAACTTCAGGGGTGACAGGAGCTTTGGTGAGCACCCTTCACAAGGAGCTCTCTACACAGACACGGACACAGAGGCTCTGCCCGAGCTTCACAGATCCAGCGTTCAGGCCTGAGGTGCCCACTCTCGTCTGCAGGGTGCACTATATCCTGGCGAGCCAAGGACCGTTCTTAGAGAGGCTGACAGATTGTTGGAGTTTGTGCTCTCCCCAAAGCAGATGCCAACTCAAGGCCTGGGGTGCCAGTGGTTTATCAGGGAGGTGCTCACAGGAAGCAGGCGTGAATGAGCAGGGAGGGTGAGGCGGACAGGGGCTTTCGTAGGGCCACTGCCACAGGGGACAGGGCCCAGTTTCACCAAGAGCCCTGAGAAGCACAGGGGATGCCACCAAGCCATCCGAGGGAAGGCTGAGGAGCTGGGGCAGCTCGGCACTGGCTGCGGCCCCATGGATCTGAGAGGTTCACAACTCTCCTCTCTGTGTAGACTGAGTGATCCTGGCCGGAGCTGGAGAAAGGGACAGAGTCGCTCAGCTGCACTTGTGGGAGAAGCTTCTGATGCCCATGGAGTCTGGGTGGGCACAGGAGGGACTGAAATCAAAGATGGATCACTGGGCTGTGAGACAGAGCCCCCGAAATGGCATCTGTGTGCCTGGTGTCCGATCCCAGCCTCTCGCCCACACGAGAGTGTTGACTAGTGTGTCTCCTGTTGGACCCGGTGGGCTGTTCTCACCTAACTGTGGGCCATCTGGTGTTGTGTCTCCGGAAACTGGGTAGTTTGGTAGATACCAGACCGAGGGCGTGCATCAACACAAGAAGGGGGAGAGATGGGAGGGAGCCCATCACAGCAACAATGCCGTCGGGGGTGCCTGAGGAGAAGACGTCTTTGCTTTGTGCCGACATGCGCTAATGTCCACAGAGGGCCATTTTCCCCTTTTGAATTTCACGGTCCCCATGCAAGTAGGCTCGTGGGATGTTGGCCAAGGACAAATAGGAGGGATGTAAGAAGGCAGAATGGCCAAGCCACTTCTGTGATGTGAGAGGCAACGCGAGACATATCCGGGGGCCTTTGTGAATTCTCTTCAATTCCTTCAGCCGAGGAAGCTGGAGGAAGCACCCTCCAAGAATTGTGCTGTGTAGACGCCGTGTGGGGTGCCTCGCGCACGTAAACACATTTAGTCATTGTCATGGGCCCGTGGGGTGACTTCAGCTATCCTTGTTAATGGTTCAGAGAGGTTAAGAAAGATGTTCCAGAATCATCTGTAATAGATTATCTGCAGTAGGTGGTGGCATCATTGACAAGAAGGTGCCATGGCCCCCCGGGGCCAGGCCCTTCTGCCGAGAAGCAGGCTCTAGAACACGAAAGGGGACTGCGTCTACTGCGTGTTCACTGTATTCGTGCCCTGGGCCCCCAGCTCACAGATGGAATCTACATTCCTCCTTGCGTGCACCCTGCAAGAGGGCTGCCGCGGCCCCCATTTTAAGCAGAAAGATGGGATTCAGGTAGCTGGCATGCTTTCCAAGATCAGCCTCTCTGTTCTGTGCCTCTTGTGGGATCTGCTAGGTCTTATTTTCAAAAACCTCTCTCTCCCTCTCTCTTTTTCTTGTTCCAGGAAACCACTTGAAAGCTTTGCTGCCCTTGACGCAAAGTGTTCCAGGTCAGCTCACATTCTAGAAGCGTCTGTGACCGAGGGTATTTTAAGAGCAGTGAGCCAGGCAGGGAAATTTGGAGAGCAGCCAGCTCCCTGATAAGTGTCTTCTAGGAGGCTGGAGGCTGATAGAGAGGATGAAGATTTTTCTTTTTTTCTCCAGAAGGAGCCTCTCTGCTTCTGAACCTACAAACTCAGGGGAAAAACAAGAGAAAAATTAACAACAAAAACACCCTCTTACATGTGGGGGTGCTCTGTTCCAAGTGTGGTCTCCCAACCACCAGCTGTCCTGGGCCAGCGTGATCTGGTCTCACTCATTCTCCCAGTCCCTCTCTATAGGCACTCCTCTAAAATGATCGCAGATTTTTGTTGCTCAGTATGCAACCCATCTTTTTTACTCTGGCTGCTTTGCAATTTTCTCTCTCTCTCTCTCTCTCTCTCTCTCTCTCTCTCTCTATATATATATATATAATTTTCAGCAACTTGATGATGATGTATTATCATTTGGTTATTTGGTTTTCTTTGTGTCTGTCTTCCCTGGGATTTGTTGTGCTTTTTGGGGTTTGTGGGTTTATACATTTTTACCAAATTTAAAAATGTTCAGCCATTATTTTTGCCGAATATTTCCTGTCTCCCTCCCTTTCGAGCTCACGCTTGGCTGGCTGATCCTGGCCTGGCCTTCGCTGAGACTCTGCTGAGTCTTCATTATCTGTGCTTCGTTGTAGATAAATTCATTTGCTAAGCCTTCAACTTCACTGATCTTTTCCCTCCTGGTAACTGATGCATTGTTAATCCCGGCCAGGGAAGTATTCGTTTCAGAAACTGTATAATTTGAATCTCTGCACTTTCATGTGCTCCTGTTTATCTTCTGCTTGCCTCTCCAGTGGGGTTCTATTTTGCTTTCACAGAACAGTTCTTCCAACATCCTTGTACTCCCGTTCCTGCATTTCTGCTGTTTCTTAGCTCTTCCTACTGACAGGTTTATCTTCCTTACAGTCTGTGGCTCTTTGCTTTTTGGGGAGTCTGGTCATTTTCAGTGGATGATGGTCATGGTGAACTTTATGTTGTTGACTGTCTGGATTTTGTTGTCTTCCTTTAAAGGGAGTTGGATTTTTGTCCTAAAAAGCAATTAAGCTTCTCGCAGATGATTTGGTTACTTTCAGCTGGTGTCTGAGATGTGCTAAGGCAGGGTTGGAGCAGCCTTCAACCCGGGGTCAGAATATTTAGGAGTGACCCATCTGAGGTCCCACCAAATGCTCAGATAACCACCAAGGACTCACCACTCTTGTCATCCGTGTTCAAACATCTCCCCACCCTATGTAAGTGCCGGGATTTGTCCAACTTAAAACTTTCTAGTGACAGTTCGCCTGATTTTGTGGTGTTTCATGCTATGTGAACAAGGCCCCACGCTCATTAAAGACCCAAGGGGCTTCCTCTGCAGATTTCTGGAGCTCTTCTTCTCTGTTCCAGAAACATGTTCTATAACTTCTAGCCACTGTGGCTTTCCCTAAACTTCCATCTTTACCCCTTCAATTCAGCAAGACTGTGAGTTCTGTTGGACTTCCCCACCTTCCTCATGCCCACGGTCTAGAAATTGCCGCTGGCAGAAAGCCAGGTGACCACAGGCAGAAGCCTGAGTTGACTACAGGGCTCCCCTGCTCTGTTACTCTTCTTCCTTGCTCTGTGCTGGCCATCGCCCCACGTTTGGAAAGAACTGTTTCATATATTTGCTCCCTTTCCCAATTGTTCATAGCAGGAGGATAAGTTCAGTCTGTAATATTCCATCCTGGCCCAATTTCAGGATTTTGATGATATTCCTTTTGGCTAGAACCCTCCTGTCAGACTGTCCTATCCTTCTCCCCAGTCTTCCCACCCACCCCCACCCCCGCCATGACTCCAAATATACTGCCTCACAGGCAATCCCTTTTTCTGGACTCTTCCCATTATTGGTGGGCTATGCCCAATCTGAGCTAGCATCTGCATGGTCAGGAAGAGTTAGACCAAGTCTCACAACTTGGACAGTGTGTTGTGACAGATAGTGCACTTTCCCTTTTTCTAAAATTATTTAGATGAAGGGCGATGAAGACACAGAGGCCCAAAGATGCTCAAGATCTGCTCAAGCGAGCAACAGGATGGCCGGACTCTGGAGCCTTGGGATTTACCACCAGCAAAACTGAAATGTCCTTGTTCTGTTTCTCCACCCCATTCCTCAGGGCTGAGTGATGGAAGATGCTGGCAATTTCTTCTCCTATTTTGAAGCTACCCAGACTTCACTGAACCTGCAGAGCCCACAAGCCTATAGTTGTTGCAACACTACAAAGTCTTAGGGGCAAACAAGTCTGCTTTCTCTGCAATAGTGTTATGACTCTGGCTAGGGAAAGAACAGTGGTGGGAGCCTGGGATCACTGGGGAACAAAGCCAGTGGCCAGCAAGCCTGGTAAGAGCAGTGACAGAGCTACAACCTGATGTCGAGAGGGACCTGTACTCCAAAGGGCACCGGCTAAGGCATCATGTCACCCAGGTGGGCCTGAGCCTCCAACAGGCCCTGAGATGCGTGGGAGGATCAGATTGCTGGCTGGAAGGGCATGGCTTTAAGAAGAGGGGATTTTTGTATAAAGAGGGAATATTTTATCTATCAAGCACCCACTTCTTGCAAAGAACTGCAAGGAACAGAATTTCATGTCATTCTCACAACGTTCTTTGTGGGGAAATTCTTGAATATTGCAAATGTAGTGTTTGCTGATTGAGAGGGAAAAGAAGAAACAACCAAGAACTACACAAACTACCTTTGATTTTATCACTCAGAAAGAACCCCTTACCAGTGTGCTGCATGTCCTTAAAAAGTAGCTTTGTTGGAATATAATTTACATTCCATAAAATACACCCATTTTAGGTGCACGGTTGGGTAAGTTGTCAATTTTTACAGCTGGGAATTTACTACCACAATCAAGTTCATTTCTATCACCCCCAAAAGCTCTAGTGTCCCTTTGTAGGCACTCTTCTCCTACCCCAGGCCAGGCAAACGCTCATCTATTGTCTCTTTTCTAGAAACTGCAAATAAATGGAATCACGGGATCTACAGTCCTTTGTATCTGGTGTCTGACATCCTTCCCTTAGCGAAAGGCTTTTGAGATTTATGGTGCTGCTGCTACATGGACCAGGCATTCATCCCTTCTTAATTGTTACATAGTATGCCTTTGGGTGAATGCACCAGTTTGTTTATTTCTTTACTAGCTAATGGACACTTGAGTTGTTTCCAGCTTTGAGCCGTTAGAAGTAATGTTGCTATGAACCAGCTTGTACTGGTCTTTGCATAAACGTGTTTTCATATCAGTAGGTCAATATCTAGAAGCAGAATTGTTTGTCTGTGTGGTAAATCTATGTTTCACTTGCTTAGGAAAGTCAGACTATTTTCCAAAGTGGTGGCACTATTTATATTCTGAAAGCAATGTGAAAACATTCCAGTTCCTCTACATTTTTCCAACACCTGGTATTGTCCATCCTTTTGATGACAGCCATTCTGGTGGATGTGTAGTGATAATTCATTTTGATTTAAATTTTCAATTTTCTTAATACTAATGATGGTGAACCTGTTTTCATGAGTTTATTGGCATTCACATATCTTCAGGGAGGGGTCTGTTCAAATATTTTGTCTATTTTTATCTGTTGCTATCTACCTTTTTATTGAGTTGTAAAAGCTTTTGTGTTTTATTCTGTACACATATCCTTTATCAGATGTATGACTTGCAAATAGTTTTTCCTGTGTGTGGCTCATCTTTTCATTTTCTTATTCAGTGTTTTTTGAAGAACAGTAATTTTTTTTTTATGAAATCCAGTTCAGCAATTTTTCTTTCTGGAAATTTTTGTGTAAATATATTTTAATAAGATTATAAAGGTGTAATCATGTTTTCCCTTATTATTTTTATCTTGATAAATTATGTTAATAGATTTTAAACCTACCATTCCCAGATTATGACCTACCTAATCATACTTTATTTGGAAACTTTATATGTAAATTCACTGAATTCACTGATACCATCTTGTAGATTTGTTTTTTATATATTATCTCTGTCAAATATGGTATTCTAGTTTATAGGATGAATCGGTATTGTTTCATCTTTTTTTTTTTTTTTTCTTTAGTGTCTGGGATAGTTTACATAGCTTGGTAATGTTCTATTCCTTGAAAGTCTGAGGGAAAAAAAAAAAAAAAAACAGAAGAGTGAAACTTGCTTGTCTGTGAGCTTTCCCTGTATCACCATCTTTCCTGCATTGGTCTTAGCTTTGTTTTGGAAAGAGATCTCCCCGACGGCAGACTTCAAATGGGATCTGCCTATTTGTTTTCAGATGGAGGGACACTCCTGGGCTTTTGTAGAAAGATATTGAATGTGCCTAAATCTCGGGGACTCAACAGATAGGAGCTTCCAGCCCAGTGGACTATCACTAGTGGTATGTGGTAGGTGGGATCAGCCCAAGAGGGATGTCTTTAGAGGTGGGCACGCTGGCCAGACTGTTCTCTCCATTTCTACTGCACACCTTGGGGTGATGTTGTGTCCATGGAAAACCACCACCTTCATCCAAGATCTCTGGATGGGAAATAAGAAATACAAGGAGTTCCTTTCTCTTTGAGTCTGTTGTTTTTGTTTTGTTTTCTTCTTTTATGAAGATACACATTGATTAGAAATATAATTCATTGACATTCTCCCCCTCCAGTTTTTTTTCCAAGGTTTTTCTCTGATAAAATTTTCATTTTTAAATTGAATTTTAGCAATTTTTATCTTTATAAAAACATCATGCGTTTGCTCTTAACTTCAAAATTGTTTATACAGGTGACACGTATACTCTTATATTAGTCTAATTATGTCCTTCCCACAATGCTGATGGTCACTTTCCCTCCCCCACTCTGAATTTTGAGGATTGTCTCATCTGTCCTATTTTTGTCATTAGACAAACTAGTTGTTTTCCTATTTTGATGCTTTCCACGTACTCCAATCTCCCCTACCCCACTACTGGTTTCAATCATCTCATTTAGTTTCCAAGACAGGAAAATGGATAGATTTTTTTTAATGCCAATTTCTGGAAGTCAGAGCAGTCCACTCAAGGAGTTGTCATCTTACAGATGAAGGAGCTGAGGTCCAGCGAATTAGCAGGACAAGCAGAATTGGCAGGGCTGGAACTGGATACAAGCAGCTTCTCTACCGCTTATCCCGGAGAAGTAACATGGTGCTCACGGGTGCCAACAGGAAACAGCCAGCAGTGGAGCACACAGAGGGCAACAAGCACTCACCTCACCTCTGAAGGTCACAGCAAGCCTGAAGCCCCACCTTTCCCATGCATGGTCTCTGTGACGGTCCCAGCCCTTCTGCACGAGGCTGTGGGGCCACACCTGCTCAGTCACTAAGCTTCATGCTTGCCCCCTGAGGTCCAGAAGCCACAGGCCACGCTCTTCCCCTGCTCTCAAGGATGGGGGGAGGTGTGTGGGGGGTGTAGAGGTGTGTGTCTAAGAGGAAGGCAGAGGCCAAGCATATGTTGCTGCCCATCAGCACTGCCCAGAGAAGAGAGGTTGACCAAATATTTTGTGAGATCAAATGTGGTGGTCTCTGAAAAGAAGGGCCATGAAAAGGAGCGGGAGGCATGCTACCAAGCATTTCCGTAGGCTGCTTCCATTTACCTCTTCCTACATCACCCAACAACCATGCACTCATTTCAGGCTTCACTAGAAAGCTACTAAACACCACTGTGTTTCCCAAGTTTTTGACACTTAGCTAAGTACACAAACCATCTAGTTGAGGCAGAATTCTGCCTCTTATTGTGAATTAATGAGCAGTCTTTGGACATCTCAGTGTGGCAGGCAGCCATCCTGTAATTCACAGCCAGGGAATCCCCCAGGCCCCCCTGTCACCTCCTCCATGAAGCAGCCCCAGATTTCCCAGGTGGAGAAGTGCTCTCTCCTCAGGCCTTTTTGTTGGTTTTGCCTATCGGCTGTCCTTGGGTTTTGCACTGCATTCATTCATTCCTTCTTTCACTCAGTGTACTCTCTATTTAGATACCCCTGCGCTATGGAGCAGGCAACAAGGTGCACAGATCAAACCTGGTGCTGGTTCTCAGAGAGCTTGGGGTCTGGTGGCAAAGAGAGAAGATAGATAAGAACTGGTTATCTATCAGGAGGTCGGAAGGAAAGAAGTGAAATGGGAGCTGGGTTAGCCCAGGTGACCGGGATCACCCAGAGGATGACAAGAAGCCAGCCATGTGCACGGTGGCAGGGAGCCAGTGCTGGGTGGCCATCCTGGGGCAGGAACCCAGTGGCCAGCACGGCTGCTGCACAGGGAGTGGGGGAGGGACGGCGGGATGAACAGGGATGCAGAGGTGGGCCAGCAGCCTCGTTTCTTCCAGCTGCCACAGTGCTTCTTGGCGGGCACAGCCCTGTCATCCCCGACACTTTACTGGGGGTCCATCTCTAGCTTGAAAGCACAAGATCTGGATCAGAGTCATTTCCAGGTGTCCTGAACACAGGGTCTGGCTTTGAATCAGATGGCGATTAATCAGTGGAGAGAGTTGGGGTGAGCACCTGCCTTGGTGAAATAATAAATGTGGAAATTACTTGCCAACCAGAGCAGTACTGTTTCAAGCGCAGCCAGAACTCGCTGGACCTATCTGCCCACGGCCTTGCCTATCGAGTGGCAGGGGTCTTGTCCCTCACGAGAGCAGTTCTGCCTTCCTGCCAGCCTCCCAGGCTCCCTTGTAGGCTCACAGTCCAGTGAGAATTGCGTTGAGAGCACTACTGAACCTCGGAGATGCACAGAGATAACAGATATGGTGCGTGCCCCTTATTTGTGTCCAAGAGAGAAGCTTCTAGACCACCTCATCCCTTGCCTGGCCCTATTTAAACCTTTGCATCCCGGCTCCTTGGGGCCTGCCACCTGGTGCTGCCTCACCTCTTATGTCTTCCCCAGCAACAGAATGGAGACACCTGCTCAGAGGGGACTGGTCAGGAAGTGTCCCTGACATGAGAAGCCAGCCTGTGAGGTGTGCTGGGAAAGTGCATAATTGATGAACAGTCCGACGGAGACCCTCCTGGAGGACCCAACTGCAATCAGCTGTGGCGCTTGGTCACGACAGGAATTCCTTTTACATCCTAATGCGGCCATGGACATGGTGAGCATGTCCCCGTGGTTATTAATACTTCAGCGGTTCGCCTTGGGTCACTGCAGCCACGTCCATTCTGGCTGCTGGACTGGAAGTGGGCATCAGGCTGACAGCAGGGCTCTGGTGTCCTTGAGGAGTCAGCGACTGAGCACTTGGTCCCCACGTACTTGGGCAGGTGGGAGGGGGAAAGCCATCTCTCCCACGGCAAAAGTCGGAGAGGGCACGCCCTCCCAAATGGGAAAATGTGATACGGCTACTTCCATAATGAATTATTCACATACCAGGATGAATTAATAATCTGAGCTGTGAATTAATTTTATTGGGTTTCTTCCAAAAAGGTGAGCATTTCAGAGGCAGGAAAGAGGGTAGCCTGCCTCCCACCCCTTGCCCCCCCAACCCAATCATTTAGGTGTGAGCACACGGGTTTGCCCACAGCAAGTCACTCAGAAAGTTTCATGTTTTCTGTGTTGGAAGGTGACTCATGGACTCTACCAACAATTTCTTTTTGACCTTTAGTAAGAAATTACAATACCCCTAATTACCCCCAGCATCTTTCCTTGTGGCTGGAGTAAAAATTTCAAATTAAATGTCTTCTCTTCTTCCCCGAGGTTGGCTAAGACAGCCTTGTAGACACAAATCCCTTTACACTTGGACACGGAGAAAAGAATCAAGATGGATGGCCCTAGCCCTCCTAGTCGGCTGCACACCTGCCTGCCCCCTCTCCCACCACTTCGCCACCTCCCTCCTGGCTGGTTCTCTGACAAGTTCATTGCTGTGTTCACCAGAAAGCGATCAGCAGAGTCTTGCTTCTGGAGAAGTTAAATGCAGGCCGACAATTCAGTGGATGAAAAGCTGCGAAAGAGGGTTTGGAAGCGCTTCACAGAGGGGCCCACGTCTACACATACGTCAAGAGAACTGTTGTTTGGGGAAAACAAGTTGTATTGGAGGCTTTGGGAATTGCAGAGAGGTTTTGCAAGAATTCAAAGGAACAAATAGGAAATAAAAGACAGAGCTAACATTTACCGAGTGCGTGCTATGTGGTGGGCTTCCTGTTAAGTCTTTTCAAGTCACTGTTTCATGGAATTCTCAGAACCTAGTGGACTGACTCCTATGATTCACACGCAGAGGTCAAGCAATCCTGCCCAGGTCACCGAATAGAGAGCAGAGCCAAGACTCAAGCTCAGGCCTGTTGGGATCCAGAGCCCATGACTTTCCTCGGTGTGCATGTCCTCTGAGATGGGAGACAGGAACAGAACACCGGCACACACAGCCACAGGGCAACAAAAATGGCTACAAAGAACGGGAAAGCCAGGAGCTCTGGACTCTCCTTGAGCCCTATCCCCAACTCCCTGGAATCCTGCAAAGGCCCCTATGTTGCTCTGGGCCTCAGTCTTCTCGCTGGTAAGACGGCAGCTTTGACGTTCAAGCCTCCTCCTGGCCCAATGTTGGAATGTTCTCGTCCGCCGAGGCCACAGGTGAGCGGAGTTTGGCTCAGGAACAGGGCCACAGAATTCCGTAGCCAGCTGGTCACCGAGACCTTGAAGGACCTTGACAACAAGTCCAGGGACTCCAGGCCCTGTCCTTAAAGCCCTCAAGATAGAAATGAATGAGGCCGGAGGCTGCTCGTGGCGCATGAGAGAGAGCTGGCCCAAGCCTGCTCCCTGGCAGCCTGGAACCCTGTCGGTGTTCAGTGTTTCCTTATTGAGCAAATGTAGTATTTTTAGCATGCCTTCCCTAAGTCCTTGCCACGTGCCCACTCCAGCAGCAGCACTGAGTTCCTTGTCTTCATTGAATTCCCTCCACCCAGTGTCCCCGGGATCCCATCTGACAGCCAGACATTTGAGTCCCTCTGTCCCAGGGGATGCGGGAGGGCGATCAGGGCTGACCTTGACTCAATTTGATGGAAAAAATCTTATTTCTAGCGGTACAAAGTTAGAGGAAGAGCTGAAAGTGGTAGAACAGAGAGCCCCCAGGATGGGGTCCGGTGGGCCTGCTTTGAACAGCAGCCAACGCTTACTGGCTGTGCGGTTCCAGATAAAACCCCTTATGTCTACCTGTCTTGGTTTTATTCTCTGAATAAAGAGATGTAGAAATCCAGCCCATTGAGATCAAAGTGCCAGGAAGGAAGGGTGGGTATGTGTTCAGGGGTGCTTACTGCTCTGTTGTGTGTGGAGTGAGAACTCCGGTGATAGGGTGGGTGCCCAGCAGGAGGGGAGTGGAGTAAGCCCAGCAGGGCCTCTGCCCGTAGTCCTACCCGAAACCATAGGCCAGTTCACCTGGAGAGAATTCTAATACAGAGAGGTGAATACAATATGACTCAATTGTGAAAACCAAGAACAACAGAAGGTATACTAATACGTGACAAGAAAGGTGTGGGAACACACTTTGGATTACGAGCAGGGCTCACCTGGAGTCTGGGGACAGTTTGCAAGGTGCAGTCAAGGGAAGGGAGAGAAGGAGAGACGTGGGGAAAGGAAATGATAGGCAAAAGGGGAAAGAAGGGGGAATTAGGGTATCCAAAGCAAAATACCATGTCATTTCCGATACGCACATGCAAAAGGTGCACCCAAAATGGATAAAGGAATGTTTAATAAGGTACAGCTCTCCTAGAAAGAATGCCAATATCTTGGAGATCCTTGGAGAGCGGTCCTGAGGCTCAGAGAAGGTCGTCATGCATCGGCCTGAGAGAACCATCTGAGGTCCCATCTTAAGAGGAGCCCCAAGATGTGAGTCTGCCTACTCGGCCAACGCGCTTCCTCCCATGACCACCGCACTAAATAATCATAAGCCAGACACAGTCCGGTGATTGACTCGCTGAACATGGGACATTGATTATTAGTCATTCTCTCAGACTAGGAGCATGAATCAAAACAGATGACAGTCCCCTCACTTTAGGTGGGAGGGGTTCACCCAGTCAACCACGAGTGCTGTAATCATGAGGTCAAAGCAGCAATCACATTTCAGTTTAAAAATAACTGGAAATGCCCACTTGAACTAAGTATGGGAGGGGCGTGCGGCTAGCGGGCGATAGCAGTGACTGAGGTCTAACAGTAACCCCTGGGCCAGACACACGAACCCATGTGCACGGGAGCCAGGAGACAGCTCCATCTGTGCCGGTGCTCATTCCTTGCAAAGCTTGTCTCGTCTCAACTAAGAACACCACCTGGGTTCCTTAGTTTACAAGTCTGGAAACCGGGGTTCCGGGAGGTTAGGTAACTCGCTCCAGGTTTCATAGCTGGTATATGGTAGGACCAGGATTAAAACTCAGGGAGGCTTGACTCCAACACCCATGCTTTGAATCCCATACTACAATGATACGGCTGCAGATTGGGACATTTTCCAGGCTATATTCACCTTGTGTGCTGTGCATGTCCATAGTGATCGAACACAGCTTTCCAAGCCACGGGTGGGGGCTTCAGTATGGAGTGCTCTTGATATTGCTGAAATGTGACATTCTTCAGTCTATTCATCTGCCATGGGCTGTGACTTGCAAGTGTCATTTATGTGCCCTTTGGTATGTTATTAACGTGTGCTCTCAGTGGAGGTTTAATTTCGGAAGTGGTTTTCCGTATCATTGGAGAGGCTAGACAGATAATTAGAACAGCACCCTTCAGAATATAAAGAATAGCACCATGCTGTTCTCCCAAAGGTCACCTGTGACCACTGAGACCCCAGACCAGTGGACCGAGTCTCATTCTGCTTCCTCCTCCACTTTGTGGCGCTTGGGACACTGTGGCTGTTCCCTCCCCATTGCTCATCCTCATCCTCCCACCGTGGGCCCATGGTGACTATTGTCATGGAGACCCAGATGGAGGAGGTGGGGGGAGGTCTTGGTAGAACCACCATTTCCCGTGGCTTAGCTAATGCTGGAGCCTCCTCAACAAAATCCCCATGAAGCTGGTATCCGGCATCCGCTCTGAGGCCTCTTGTGCTGCAGAACTCCCTTGCTGGCCACAGAGTAGCTTCAACTTTTGAACAGCTGTGCCATTGTTCTTCCACTCAAAACATGAAAGGACCCAATACATGCGGAGCCTCTACTTCTTGGTGCTAATTCTAGCTAGCCCTTGGGCAGCGGACATTGTGTCTAGACCCTTTCAGTGGCCAGTTCCTCGAAGAGTTGAAAATAGGAAACATACACCTTCTCAATGCTTTTTTCAGGCTGAACATCTGTACTTCCTCGTGTTATTGTGATGATGTTTGAGCACGTTCAAGATTGTCAGTTGTTTTCCTAAACCTCGAGGCTGAGAATTGAACACAAGACGTGACTAGGAAAGCCTTGAATCATCTTCTTTGTCCCACACTCTCTACCTCTCTTAATGCAACCCCAAGTTGCTTCTTGCCAATGAGAGCTAGGGCGTGGTGCTGATGCCTATTGAGCGGCTGATGACCCAAACTTCTCTTTTCTCTCAGGCTGCCTCCCAGCCAGGGCTGTCTCATTCTTGGCTGACACGGTAGAGGCTCCCGAGCACCGGTGCAGAAATTTCCTCTCCCCTTTATGTGTCTTGACTTGTGAGTTTTTTGCATCACGGTGACCCACCGAGAGCTCTGGGATTGGAATTCTCCCCACTACCTCATTTGTCATCCCCTCCTGGTTCGGTGGCATCCACAGATTTGATAAGGAGCTTTCTATGCCTTCATTCAAGTATTCACAAAATTTGTTTTAACAGGAGAGAGCCAAGGACAAAGCCTTATCTCCGGCCCCTGGAGAGCTCCAGAAGTGACAAGCTAAACAGGAATGAATTAATCAGCAAGCTCTGAGCCTGGTTCTCGAAGTGGTTACAAGTCCACCTTCCTCACTGTATTTTTACCCTCGCTAGAGTTTTTCATGTTACCCAAAAGGGTATCATAAAAACTTCATTATATCCTGTGCCCAACTGCATTTTCCTGATCTACCTAATAATTACAAATACCCCTGAAAAAGGACAGAAGGACGGTGAGGAGGCAGGGAAGGAGGGACAGAAAGAAAAGTAATCAGATTGCTTGGCTCAGACTCATTTTAAAATGGACATGCTGATTGGTAGGAACCAACGTAAGTTCTGGACCACCTTCCATGGAAAACCATTTCTTTCATGGCTAAGTTATTGTTTAAATGAACAATGTCTGTCATGGGCTTTTAGGTGTTTTCTTCACATTAGTTCTGAGAACGCAAAGCTCCTCTTCATTTGTGTTTCCAACATTTTCAGGGCCCCCTCTCTGTCTGGTACTAGCATTCAGGGGGTAGCATTCAGACCCCAAGGTGGGGGAAATCACAGGCCTGCATCAATACCTTCTATGCCTTCACTTCTCCCTTATCTGACAGCTCCTTCCATGTCTCTGACCAAGGATGAGGGATCCCATGTTCAGGTACTCTTTGTGTCCAGTAACCAGAGGTCTTAAAATAATTGAAAACCATCAGGTGGGTTCCCTTTCTCTGCCAGACCACTGACCTCTCCCTTTCGGGCCAAAGCATACCTTCTTGAACCGGAAAGATAAAGGTCCATTCCCATCACTACAGCTGCATTATTTGTCTGGGCCTGGGGAACTTAAGTTCTTCCTCACTCTTCTTACTCCAAGTATGAATTGAAAAGCTCATTTCCCCAGATCTCAGGCTACTTCGGTCTATGGCCCTTAAGACCATAGAGTATTAAGACAATTTTACTTCCAGTGGCTGAGAACCAAATACAAACCAGCTAAAGCAAAACAGGGAAATGTATCAGCTCACAAAGTTGCAAAGTCTGAGGACAGGCTATGCTTCAGGAACTGCCATATTCACGGGTGCAGGCAGCATCACTAGCACCCAGTCACTGTCTCTGGTCTCTCACTTCTCCTTGACTTTATTCTCAGAGGGTATCTCTGGCCTCCCGGAAGGTCCATGCTCTATCTTCCCTGATAATACAGCCCCAGAAGAGAAGTCGTCTTCTGGATCACGAAACTAATAGCAGTGATTGGAGCCTTGGCTTTGTTCACATGCCCACCCTGACCAATCACAAACGCAGGACGATGCTGTGCTCTGAATGGCCAGGGAGAGCCACATGTCCACGCCTGGGGGTGGGGTTAGAGCCAGCAGGACACCTGAAGCTGGATCTGAGCGCGGGCTCGTGTCTAGAGGAATGTTCGGGTTTCTTACTATCGAAAGAAAGGGGAATAAATGCCGAGATGTCAAACAAAGAAAGCCTGGGAGTGTTCTTCATAAGGCCTCTTCTTCCTTTGTCCCTTGTAAATAAAACCTCATCTGGCTGAGATCTCCATGCCTCAGGGAAGACGACGTTTGAGACAAAAACTGATTGATCCGGACCAGAGGGTCGCAATCTTCTCCGTGCTCAGTAGCACCTCCGGGGCTCCTTAAAGCTCAGATTGCTGGCCAGGGCAGGCACCATGTTCTAAGAACCGTGTTCTAGAAAGGTCACTCCAAGGCAGAATGCAGGCTAATGTGTGAGAAACTTAACTCCGGGGCGGTGGGGGGGGGGGGGGGGGGGGGGGGGGGGCGGGGAAGAAAAGCATAGACAGTGAACAGAAAATCCAGAATCGCACGGTGTTGGTAGGTCTTGACTGAAGAAAACGCTCAAGGAAAGCCCTCCCACGTTTATAAAATAAAACCCAGCCCTCCCCATTAGGGCTTTCTTGACCACAGCCTGTCTTCTACCCCCAGTCCCACTCCCTGGCATGAGCTTTCTCCCTAGCGGTGAGGAACCACAATCTTTCATGGACTTATGCCGCTTCCAGAGCTCTTGCCCACCTTCTCCCTCCACTCATTCTTCATAGCAAATCTCTCCTGAGAGGCCCACCCTAACTCCCCTCTTCTCTCCTGGGAAGCCGATAAATGCACGAACACCCCCAGAAGCACCACACATGTCTCCCTGCCCTGCACTATTTCTGGATGGCAGGCACCTGGTCTCCTCTCCTGGTGACCCCATGCCCAGGACTAGGCTGGTCCATACTGGAGATTGGTAGAATGAATGAAGTTGCTTGGGCAGAAAGAACGTCTATCATCTCTGCACCCCTCACCCACGGAGCACAAAGTCCTTGTATAAACAATGGCTAAAGAGTAGCCTTCTGGTTGACCACGGCTTACCTAATACCGTCTCAGGAAACACAAAGCTGAGAACTGCAATGTGAACATCAGACAAAACATCTGATCCTGGCTCTGTCCAGTTACCAGCTGTGTGACCCAGGCTGGGTCCTCATCTGGAAAAGGGGAGTATTGATAGCCTCAAAATGATTTTTATTAGGAGACTCTGAGTTTAGGCACCAAGTACCTGCTTGCCACATAGCAAGGCTCTACAAATGTCAGTCCCTAATATAATTTTATAACAGTCATTCAAATATTGCAACCAAATAGGTACACCAGCTTGGTCAATTTTGGCTTTCAGTGGCCTTGTTCTTAAGAAGGAATCCAGCCCCGGAGGATGAGGGGCTCCCATAACTTGGGTTAAGGTTATTGAAGCTGCCTGACACAGTCAGTTGGACCCAAATTCACTAAGAAATCATCATGTGGAGCCCAAACTTGTTCTGGACAATCTCTGTGTGTGCTGGGGAGGAGAAGGCAGAAGTTCACCAGAAATGGAGACATGGGTCTATGGAAGCATCCTTTCCACTGATCTGCCTTGAGCCTAGCCCAGTGCCTGGCCCAGAGCGGGAGGTGGGGCGAAGTTGGTGGTCTCCCTTTTTCCCTGGGGAGCTTTCAGTCTCTTTAAGGGAGTCTCACTGACCCACGAAACGACCACAGTGAGCTTTAAGTGGTGTGATGCTCAAGGGCCCATCAATCATGCTCTGTGGACGATGGAGGAGGCTTGGGTGGTCAGAGGAGTCAGACAGTCACAGGATGAACAGATTTATGGCAGCAAAGGGGACAGGAGGACAGCCAGGAGAATCCTTTCCAGGGGAAAGGACCCACAGGACCCACAGTGAGGGCTCAGCCTTCTGCATCTAATGAGACTGCCCCAGGCTCTGTCCCAGGCCTAAGGTAATTAAGGCAGCCAGCCCAAGACACCCCCTTCTCTGATGTGGACGAGGTCCAGGTCCCAACTAAGATCACTGTGGGGGTTTGTTTACTACATCTGAGCCCTGGCCCTGCTATTCACAGGCTGCATAGTCTTGGGTAGTAGTTTGCATCTGATTGCCAGTTTTCTTCTGATTTCTGCCCTACATCATTTGGTAGCAGTTTGGGAAGGATCAAAAGTGCTGTATGACAGCAGTGTCTATAAATGATAGCACAGTAGATAAATTCAAGGCATTCCGAGTGCTGTTACTCGGGTATATTAACGCTTCATCCTACAGGTATGGAGAGGGAGGGAGGGGTGCAGAGGGAGGAAATACCAGGAAGATATTTCTTATCATAGCGGATCATAGTTGTATACCCACCCATAATCTCTCCTACCTGCCTTATCCTGATTCTGCAATCTTGAATACTTTTGGGTTACCCAAAAATGCCAGAAGTCAGTACCACCATAAGAGCCAAGAAAAGGAAACAGAACAACTGGGCATTTCTCCTTTCCTTTAACTCAACAATCTCATGATCCTCTGTGTGTTTTTAGAGAAGAGATCACAGAGGCCAATCCATGCATCAGTGATCCTGATGTTTCTATCAAATGAGTCATATGAAATGAGATCTCCAGTTGATTTGAGCAGAACCGTATGCCGGCGCTCTTCACAATGAAAGGTGTCCGTGCTATGCATTGGGACGTGAAAAAGTTTTCATCGCAGCAAATGTATAAGCTTGTATGACAGCCTGGTGCTCCCTGAAGCTTCAAGCTTTCTGCTTGATCAGAATTAACTTTCCTTGAAAAGAGTGGGAACCCAAACTTAATAAGGAATGAATGGAGTCCATTCCAGTGTCCATGTGGCAAAGTAATACCACAGCCACAAGCCACAAAACCCAAGTCCGAGGGGGAAATGGGGCTGACTTTTTGCCTATTGTGCCACTTAGTCTTTTCTTTCCAGACTCCTTTCTTTCCCACACACCAGGGTCTTTAAAGACATAGTGTCATTTGCACAGATCAGGCTCCCTTCTTGTAAGTTTCCAGTTAAACATTCTTTTGTAGCTGACACCTATTAATAATTTAAAATGCCTGCTCTTTTGAACAATGATCAAAATTAAGCTATTACCCACAGGGGGATATTTACATACAGTTAGTCGGCAGCTGCTTAACAGCCTTTTTGACTCAAGATTTCTCGTGACCCTCACATATCATTTGTAAGCAGAAGAATATTTGGTGATTGTATGATTTTCTTTCTTCTGTGTGTTTGATAAACGGCCACTGGGAATCACTTAGGAAGTAAATAAGGTAATTCTTTGTGATTTCTGCAGGCTGCCGAAGTTACGGGAGAAAGGCAATTACTTTTAGATCCCTCTACATGCAATTTACTAATAAGCTACAGAAGGCAGAAACATGTAATTAGTAATTACTATAGTATGTAGTGATGCAGCTCTTACCCAGCCGGTCTATGGGCCTGTAATCTAGCGGCAGAAAATGAATCGAGCTTAGTGCACCCAGGCAAGCCCTGCTGTATTTTAAGACTGTTACCACGATAAACTCGATTTCTGTTTATAGAGACTGCAGAGGGGACACCGAGTCTTGGTACATTCACCTATACTTTCTGTACACTTGAGATCACAGGTGAACGAACAGTGGACCCAGGCCCAAATCATGAGCCCCAGGTCCAAGCCCATCCTGTTGATCACACCAAGGCATTACCTAGGCTTGCTGCCAGGGAAGTGATATGGCACATCCCAGGGCTCAGACGTACATGGGACTCGGGATCCGAAGGTGCATTTTTTATGGCAGAGTTGGGGGCTGGGAAGAGAAGAAAAATGAAAAGCGGACAGGAAACAACTTCCTCGTTTTGAGATGGGGACACTGGCCACGTGATGTGTATTATCTTATTTACAATAGCTAGGTGTTATTGTGCCCATTTTTATAACAGAGAGGATGGAGCATTCATGGTTTTATGTCATTCGGTCAAGATCACTCAGTGTTAAGTGGCAGAGCTGGGACGTGACCCTAGGTGAGTCTGACTCCCTCGTACAAGGAAGTTATTCTATCACACATAACTCCTTATTTCAAAAAACTAAGTGTATCTGCATCAAATACCTCAAAAAAGGTAGATACCCTTGATCATGAGAAGGGTCCACAAACAGCAGGATCTTAAAGCTGAGTGCTTTCACCCAGTAATCTCAATTTTAGAAATTTATCCTGAAAGGAGGAGAAAATCCCAAAACTGTAGATACGAGTTTATGTACAGAAAAGTGCAACAAAGATGTCATTGATAATACTAAAACCTGGGGAAAGAATTCAAACACTGAACAACACAACACAATCATAGAGAGATAAGTTATGGTGATGACCATATGACCGAATATTAGGCAACTCTGAAAAATAGTATTAATGAAGAGTTAGTAATAACATAGAAAAAACTTTAAAACCTAATGGACAGTGAGCAAAATACAAAATTACACATACAGGAAGAATTCATTTATGTATAGTAATATTTACAGAGAGAGAAAAATTGCACATGCTAAGTTATTTTTAATTTTTTATTAACAACTTAAGATAATTCACATACCAAAAAAATGTACCTTTTTTTTTTTAAAGATTTTATTTATTTATTTGATAGACAGAGTGAGAGCATGAGCAGGGGAGGGTGGAGGCAGAGGGAGAAGCAGACTTCCCGCTGAGCAGGGAGCCCTAGGCAGGACTCAATCCCAGAACCCTGGGATCATGACCCCGTAACGCGAAGGCAAATGCTTAACCAACTGAGCCACCCAGGTGCCACAAAATATACCCTTTTAATATGTGACATATGTTGGTCTTAGTGTGTTCACAGGCTTCTACAACCATCACTATCATCTAATCTTAGAGAAACTACACAAGCCCATTAATCGTTCCCATTTTCCCCATGCCTCCAGTCCCTGGCAAACACTAACATATTTTTTGTCTCAATAAATTTTCCCATTCTGGACATTTACAATAAATGGAATCAAACAATTATGTGGTCCTTTATTTCCGGTTTCTTTCGCTTAACATCGTGTTCTCAAGGCTCATCATTACTTTTTAAAGGTGAGTAATGTCCCGTTGTGTGGTTATATCACATTTTGTTTATTCAATCATAAGTTGATAGGCATTTGGGTTTTTCCATGTTTGGGCTATGATGAATATTGCTAATATGAACATCAATGTGCAATATGTTTTCATTTCTCTTGGGTATATCCTGAAAGTAGAGTTGCTGGTAACTCCGTGTTTAACACCTTGAGGAAATGCCAAAATGTTTCCAAAGTGTCTGCCATACCGTTCCACACCCCTGCCAGCAATGACTGAAGCTTCCAGCTTGTCCACACCATTGCGAACAATTGTTATCTGTCTTTTTAATTTGCATCATGCTCGTGGGTGTGAAGAAGTATCTCATTGTGGTTTTCATATATTTCCTAATGACTAACCATGTTGATCATTTTTTCATGTGTTTATATCTTCTTTGAAGAAATATCCGTTGATATTCTTTGCCCATTTTTTTTTTTAAGATTTTATTTATTTGAGATAGAGAGAGAATGTGAGAACATGAGCCAGTAGACAGAGGGAGAGAGGGAAGCAGGCTTCCCACTGAGCAGGGAGCTGACGTGGGCCTTGAACCCAGAACCCACACTTCACTGACTGAGCCACTCAAGTACCCCACTCTTTGCCCATTTTTTAAAAATGAGTTTTCTGGGACACCTGGGTGGCTCGGTGGGTTAAAGCCTCTGCCTTCAGCTCAGGTCATGGTCCCAGGGTCCTGGGATCAAGCCTTGTGTCGGGCTCTCTGCTCAGTGGGGAGCCTGCTTCTCTTCCTCTCTCTCTCTCTGCTTGCCTCTCTGCCTCCTTGTGGTCTCTGTCTGTCAAATGAACAAACAGAAAATCTTTAAAAGAAAAAAAATAAAACAAGTTTTCTTTTTGTTATTTACTTGTGAGTTCTTTATATATTCTGGAACTAGTCCTTTATCAAATACACGATTTGCAAATATTTTCCCCCATTTTACAGTTTGTCTTCTTACTTTCTTATGATATTGGCAACACAGAAGTTTGGAATTTCGAGAAATCCCTAACTATCAATTTTTTGTTGTTGCCTCTGTCTAACCCTAGGTCATGGAGATTTACTCCTATGTTTTCTTCTAAGAGTTTTACAGTTTCCGATCTTATATTTAGATCTATAAACCCATTTGCACGTGGTGTGACGTAAGAATCCCTCCCCATTCTTTTGCATGTGGATACCAGTCGTTCTAGAATCATTCGTTAACACAGCTATTCATTCCCCACTGAATTGCCTTGGCACACTTGTCAGAAATCAGTTGGCCATAAATGAGAGAATTTTATTTATGGACTCTTAGTTCTACCCCATTGATTTTTTTTTTTTTAAGATTTTATTTATTTGACAGAGAGATCACAAGTAGGCAGAGAGGCAGAGAGAGGGGGAAGCAGACTCCCCATGGAGCAGAGAGCCCGATGTGGGGCTCGATTCCAGGACCCTGGATCATGACCTGAGCCGAAGGCAGAGGCTTGAACCCACTGAGCCACCCAGGCGCCCCACTGATCTTTTAATCTGCTCTTGTGCAAGGGCCACACTGTCTCCATCACTCGAGTTCCGTGGTAAGTTTTGAAATTGCGAAGTGAGGGTTCTCCGACTTTGCTCTTCTTCCTAAAGATCATTTAGTCTCTTTTGAGTTCCTTGGAATTCCACGTGAATTTTAGGATGGGCTTGTCAATTTCTACAGAAGAGGCAGTTGGGATTTTGATAGGGATCGTGTCGACTCCGTAGATCTGCTTATTGGGGGTTCCCACCCTGTTGACAAAGGGATGGCTGTGCCCACTGCAAATCCTGCTGGCTTTTCTGAGCCGTGCATGAACACCCTCTCTGCCTGGCAAGAGCAGTGCCGCTCTGTGGAACGCTAAAGCAGGCTTGGAAATTACATCCGTATAGAGACGACCTATAAAGGAAAGGCGGCTGCTCCCCTGAGGCCATTCTTGGCCACTCCATTCACCATGCGGCTTCTATTACTTAGGCCAGCGAGGCTTTAAATACCTCCGGGCACCCCTCCCCCACTTCCTGTGGAATACTATTTCACAGTCCAATACATCTTCCTACAGGGGATTTCCCCTGTTCCTTAGCCCACATTTCCTTTTGCGTTTTCGTCCATTGCTTCCTGAAAACCACACCATTCCAGACTGGTTTGCCTACTTGGGACTTCCACGTTTCACGGCCTCAGAGGCCCTATTCTTTCCCAGTTGTTGGGCAGATTCTGGGTTTTACAGATGAGGGCTTTCACAGGAAGCCCCTAGAGTGTGCGTTGGTACCAGGGCCCCTTGGCTCATGAGGCTGAAAGCAAACGCAGCCAACCCAAAGACACCAAAGGGTCCGAGGTCCTCCCCATCAAGAACTTGAGAGTCCTCTCTGCACTTTGGGGAAGAATGGCTCGCTTCTCTGACTTCCCTTGTTTGTTGTATGGGTCTGGGGCTCTCGTTCCCCCCAGGTTCCTCCCCACGCTCCAGTGAGAAGGGTGAGGTGTTGGGTGCCAGCCCAGTGCCTGCTTGGTAAACTCACAGGAGACCTAGGTCCCAGGGCCATGGGGGCTCACCCATCGCTCTAGAGGAGGATGGCAGAAAATTACTCGGAGGCTCAGTGGAGAGACGGGAGCCAGAAAGAACAAGGACATAGAATGAACATGTCCTGAGTGCTTGTTCTGAGTGTTTTACCCACATGGTACACTTGATCTTGAATCAGCCCACCCAGGTGGAGGGTGCTAACAGAATGATTGCAACGCAAGGAGGCAAAGCCACCAATCTGAGCCATGCAGCAGACAAGGGAGCAGGGCAGGGCTCTGACACATACTGGGTTTTTTCCAAAACCCATGTTCTTTCTGGTACACACTGAGCCTCAGTTTCCTCATCTAGGGAATGGAGCTAATGCAATCTCACAGAGCCGCTGAAAAAACTGATCGGGAGTACCTAGGTGAAAAAAGTCAGGCTCAATAAATGCTATATTGCTTCTTGCCTTTCTTCCCCCTGGATGGCTGATCGGGGCCATTTCTCCAAGTAATTTAGCAAGGCGACTGTCTGCGGTCCCTCTCCTCCCAGCCTCCTGCCCTGCACTGATAAGTTTTATTAGCAAAGAGGGAAGGGATTTTCTGTGACCAAATTTCTTCTGGGCTTTACAGGAGAAATTGATGGAGCTGCCTGGCTCCTCGGCCAGCCCTTCATCCTGACGGGATTGCCTGGCCTACGCGGGGACTGAGTGCTACAGAAACCTTTCTCGCCCGGGGAGGGAGGGCGAGGCAATGTTATTCTTCTGAAGGGGAAAATCATCATTTGGCTTCTTGGGTTTATGTACCCTGGGCGCCAGGGAAGCAGCTGGAATTTGCCTGGAAACCACAGTGCTGTCTGTTTGGTTCTCAATAGGCGACTGGGGACAAGACTGCATCTGACAGTCAGTCACCTGCCTTTCTGTTCTGCATAATAAAAACCAATTCCCCGGGCACCTCATTGGCTCTGCTGAGCTAGGGTCTGCTGTTTGGTTTCCTGAGAACATGAGTGTGCGTGTGTGTGTGTGTGTGTGTAAACATGTAAGTAGTCCATGTATATTGTGTCCGTGTGAATGTATATATGTATGAATAAAGTTGTATATGTACATACCTGTGCATAGCATATGTATGTGTCTGTGTGTGTAAGTAGGTGTATGCATATATATGTATGGGGGAATATACATACATGTTTGCGTGGGGGAGCACAAATATGTGTGTGTGTGTGTGTGTGTGTGTGTGTGTGTGTGTGTGAGTGTATTTATTTGAAGGTAGTATGTATTTGTTTCTGCCTCCATTAGGGGCTAGGTGGGGTCCCAGAAACACCAGAAGAATTAAACTTTGGGACATGCAGAGACACATCTGTGGGTGTCCCTCCTACCAGTGGCCTCAATCTACCTTGAGAGGCAGTGGAGTGCAGTGGGAGTTCTGCCCACACTACAGGCTGTGTCTGCCTGCACAGCTGAACACCCTGGATGAGACCACCTGCTTCCTACCCCTGGTTGCTGCAAGGGTAAATCTTAGTACCTTGGGTTGCCCTCCTCTTCCTCCTAGAAGCCTTCTGATTCTGCCCCCCATTTCATGCCTGGGTCAAGCTTCTCTCTCTGAGCTTTAACTTAGGCCAGCACTGAAGATTCTATCCTGAACTGGGACAAGGGTCTGCTACACATCTCTTCCTACACATCTGGACTGTCAGCACCCTGAGATCAGAGTCATTTCTGCTCCATATCCCAGGGCCTAGTACTATAAGCCACCTTTTAGACATTCAGTAAATGATGTAGAATGAGTAAATGAATGAACAAATGTTCTCATGTCTCCGTGTTCTCATCTGTAAATTGCAGGTAAAAATGATTTACATGGTTTCTGGGAGGATCACCTGGGATGAATTCTCTGGAAGTATGTTTTAAAGTGTCAAGGATTCACCCAGCAATTCAGGCCTTTGGGATCTGGGGAATCCCAGCAGTTGAATGGGTCAGCAGGCATGGTAGAAGGAGAACAGATTTTGAAGAAAGAAGTTTCTGGTTCAAATTCTGGTTCCACTACTCAGTGGCTGACTGACTCTGGATGAGCCACTTTGCTGTCAGTCTTCCTCTCCTCAACTGTAGAAGAGTCATTGGTGCTTTTCTTATAGGCATTGGGTTCGGCCTTTACATAGTGTGGGATGCATGGAATCATTCAGTAAAAGTTGGCTAAACCAAGGAATATACACAGACACAGGAGCACTGACACAGAGTCAGCATGTCGACAAAGAAGTACCAGGAACCTTGAGTAGGAAGGATAAGTGTGGCCTAGAGAAACAAGGCCTGGTGTGGGATCCGGAGAATCAGGGACTTGGAAAAGCAAGAGTGATGGTGTCTTGGGTGGGTGGGCTCAAATGAGCACAAGGGCTGATGGCAAACGTGGCGTAGTGAGTTTGGAGTTGGTATTAGTTTCCTCCGGCTGTGTTTTCAAACTAACAGAGACTCAGTGACTTAAGACAATGTCCATTTTCATCAGACAATTTCTGTAAGTCAAATGTCTATACACAACTTAACTGGGTTCTCCACTCAGGATCTCATGGACTGGAATCAGGATGTCATCTGGGCTGTGTTCTCATCTGGAGGCTTAACTGGGGAAGGATTTGCTCCCTCAGGTGGTTGGGAGGATTCTCCTTGCAACTCTGTGGAAATGATGTTGCCATTTTCTTGTTGGTCATTGGTCAGAAGCTAGAAGCTGCCAGTAGGTTCCTGCCATAATGCAGCTTATTTCTTTCTTCTTCTGGCTCATTTCTTCTTCAGGAAAGACCATATATTTCTAGTAAACCCTTTTGCCTGATTAAGTCAAACCCACCCAAGATTATCTCCCCTTTGATTAACCCAAACCCAAAGTCCCTGATTTGGGACTTTAACTATCTCTCCAGAACATTTTCACCTTTCCAAATATAGATTACACATGATAGTACTATCCCCTCATATTCAGAGGTCCCACCCACACTCCAAATAAGATGACACAGGGTCTGTGCACAGAATTGGGGCAGTGGTTATCATAAAATTCTGCCCACCAGAGATTTATCAGTCCATCTCATCTAGCTGTACCATAAGGCTAGAGTTCTGTGAAGAAGCAACTTTCCTATCTCCTATACCAACCCCTAGAGCTGACAACCAGTAGTGGAAGGTGGACATATGACCCTGTTGGCTCAAACAATCCTGGTTTATGCCTGTTTTTCATGTGTGACTATTAACAGTTCCCCCTTTTCACTCTTCCAATGACCCAGATGAGAGGAATATAAATTGTCATTTGAGATAAAGGAAGGAGCTTCTCTCCAGAGTCTTCCAGGCTCTCTTGAAAGGAGATGGAAGTTTGCATGTAAGCTGTTAACATGGACAACAGAGTGAAAAGTACTCAGCCACAGACAGACTATAAAAGGAGAAGGTAAAGGAGCTGAGCATATGTAGAGGTCTTGCTAAATACCAAAGGATTTTGATAAGGTGTATTACTGATTTCCCACGATAATCTATGAGGGAAGAAGCACCATCCCAAATGTATGGTTGAGAAAACTGAGACTCAGAAGGTGACATTGACCAGTCTAGGCTCATACCACCAGGCAAGAGGGTATTTGACTTTCCTGGACCTCCCTTCAAGTTCACTGGACCTGTTCCATCCTACTGCACTGCCCTCAACTCCCGGACTATTCCAGGAACTCCCCCTGGGCCCTACCTCTTATGGTCATCTATTTCTTTTCAGAGTGACTTGTTTTTGGTTTTGCTTTTACTTCTTTACCACCGAGAGACACCATGCTACAAGGCTGAATTTTGAAATGTAATAAGCTCAAATCATGGGTGCTGAGATCTGTTCTTCTGTGGGGAAGATCAACCAACTGCTCTCAAGCCCTGGCTTTTATCCTGAAGGTGAGGTAACCAGACTCTTTCCTTGAATGGAGCTTGAATGTCAGCTCCACGGGCGTGAGAGCTACATCTTCATTGCTGCATCTCCATCGTCTAGCAATGTTCTAGTACACTGCATGGTACTCACTAAATATTTGTTCAAAGGATGAGTGAATAAACCCTTGACTCAAGGGAAACTCAACTTTAATATCCAGGCCAAGTTATCTCTTTGAAAATGCATTCCAACAAAGAATCAACAGTGCCCAACGGTTCTACCTGTCTGGCTAAACCTTCTTTTCATAAGACCCAGTGTCAGGAGACTGAGACAATACGCATTTTTAATTAATGTCTAAGACCATCAATTTACACGAGCTCTCCAAGGCTGAAAGCGAATTAACCAGTCAATGACCACTTCAATCAACTCACAGGTGACTGGCATGAGAGATTTGCATGGTGTTCTCAACAACAACACATGGCGAGCTGGTTTGTGCTGACTCCGAAGCCTTCACAATTGGTGTGATTGTGGTCTTAGTGGAACCGGCGGGTGTGCAACCTGATGGGAGACATTTTATACAGGATGAAATGGTGGTGCTGATTAACTGCCTCCCTTCTGTGTCCTCACAGGTAGTCCTGATCACAGATGATGCCAAGGAGAGCAAAGGCTCTCCCCTGCTGAAAGGCAATGGTGGGACGTCTGATGGCATTTGCTGCTAAATTCTTCCTGATTAATCAGGCTACTCCAATCTGTAGTGAGAATTTCTCAGAGAGAGAAATATGCTTGAATGGAATTATCTGGAACTATGACTCCAGGGAAGGTAAACTCTTCAAAAAGTGGAAGCAGGTCTCTTTGTGCTGGAACACAGACTTGGTGAGAAGATAGTGGCTGCACAGGAAGATGAGAAGAAAGAGAGAGAATGAAAGGCTAAGGGGATGATTGTTCTTGTCCCCAGAGATTGGGGACGCCCATGGAAAGGGCACTGAATTTTTCCCTTCAAGGCTGTATTATGTAATGGTTGTGGGTGATGCATAAATTTTGGAGTCTCCTTGACATCATTCCTACCATTTATTAGCCACGTGACCTGCGAGAGTAGCAAAGGCTTTGAGCTTGGTGTTATCGTTTATTAAAGGGAGGAACCAATGACTGCCCCAATCCCCAGGGTTTTTGTGGAGTGGAATACTTTGTGAAGGTAGGCTTTCAATGAATGGTAGGATCTGTCCCCACCACTCAAACCAAAGCAACACTTGCAAAAGCTGGATGGAGTCTGGCAAGGGCTATTTTTAAATTATGAATATATTTGTGGGAAAAGTCTCAGAAACACAAATGCAAACTGACTCACATTGAGGGTGTTATTTTTACCAAAAATAATAGAACTACAGAAAAATTCAGAAACCCAGGACACGTAAAGCTGCCCTCCCCATGGGGACTGGTACCCTTCTAGCATCATGGCCAGGAGTTCTCCAGATCGTGTTTGCAAATGTAAGCGAGCCAGCCTTCTCTCTTCCACAGAACCAATCTGATGGGCACTCAGACTCTGGGTTTTTGCACTAGATGACCACACCTGGCTCCAGGGAGGAGGTAACCGTCAGGATAGTGGCAGGTTCCTTGGCTGGCTTCTCAGCTTCCAGCATGAAGTCTTTTCCCTCCCACTTCCCAGCCCCCCACTTATTGGGCAGTTGGTGTTCTCTTGCAATTATGACACTCTGTCTTCTTGAACTCACCCTTCCATTCCTCCACATGACTTTAGATCTGCCCCTTGGAATACTATTACCTCAATTCTTTTGGGAACTCTGCCCTATTCCATTCAACTAGAGGAATCAGATAGCAAGGGGTTGTGTCTCCCTGGGAAAAGGAGGCTGACTTTTTCATTGATCAGAGGTCGCCATCTTCTCTTTTTTCAAAAGACACATAAAGTAAAGGTACAAAACCAAAGGAACTTGGAGAAGCAGCAGGATCTGTGAAAGGCAAGATTTCTCCTGACCCTGGAATATTCACAGCTAAGCCACCCAGAAGCCCGCCAAACAACTGAGTATTTTTTAATCATTATTACTGTCTTGTAAGGGGGGAAAAGAGTCATTTGTAGCCTGGCAACAGAGATCTGCATGTTTTTCCTTCATGCCAAGCCTTAAACACAGCCTTCCCTCTGCTGAACCTAATGATGCTAAAAGGCCAGTGACCAGGACAAATTAGGGTGGCACCTAATTCGGGCCCTGGTGACATGAGCGGGCCAATAGAGAGTGTCATAGAAATTGGCACGTGACCGACAGGCATTCAGTTGAAACCCAAAAGCTCATTAGAAAAGTCACACGTTAATGGTAAGGAGCTGCTCCCAGCCTCAAGGCTCCATTTCCTGCACGAACCAGGGATGAAGTTCTGGAGGCCAGGGCAGGGCAAGAGCAGGTCTGGGATGAGAGCTGTAGCTTGAGTCTTAACAAGATGCTGCATGCCCAGGAGCCCTTCCTGCTCCCTCCCAGGGCACCACCCCTTGTCGCCAATGCCGCCTCCCAGCTGGCCTCCATGTAGCACTCCTCTGCTCTTTACCCTGATCCAGGCACAGTCCTTCACCTTGAGCCTTGAATGGTTCCAAGGAAACCGTTCTTGAAGTGGAGGAAGAAACAGACCAGAAGCAATAGCTCAGGTGAGCCTACCCAGAATTTAGTACCACCTTGGAGAGGCCATAGGGAGGGGATGGTTAAGAATGTGGCATTGGAGGGGCACCTGGGTGGCTCAGTGGGTTAAGCCTCTGCCTTCAGCTCAGGTCATGATATCAGGGTCCTGGGATCGAGCCCCGCATCGGGCTCTCTGCTCAGCAGGAGCCTGCTCCCTCCTCTCTGCCTGTCTCTCTGCCTACTTGTGATCTGTCTGTCAAATAAATAAATAAAATCTTAAAAAAAAAAAAAAGTGGGTTAAGAATGTGGCATTGGAGACAGACACCCTGATTACCAACAGAGGGGCCATGGGCAAGTGACTTAACCTCTGAGCCTCAATTTTCTCCTCCGTAAAGTGGAGACAGAAGTAATTCCCATAAAATAGGGATTTAGGTGAGGCACTTAGGGCCTGGCAGTGGAAAGTAAGTGCTAAAGGATATTCGCTATTACTGGTCATATTATTACTACCACTGCTATTTCTGAAATATTTAAATGTGGGCAAGTAACATATGTACTTGATTTTCTCCTCTCAAGGTTGTTGTTGTCAGGTTGAAATGAAATTATGTTTGAACTCATTTACCATAGTTCCTGGTACAAAGCTGGTCTTTGAGTGTTATCTATTAGTACCTTCTGTGGGCTAAGCCTGCAAGGCATGAGGTGTACCTGCCTTGCAGACCATGCCTTACAGACCATGGTACTCTGGCCACCCCTTTTCCCTGCTCCCTGAGCCAGGCATATAGCAGGTGCTCAGGAGGACATACAGAATGTAAATGTATCTCCCCATAAGCTATTGACTTATCACAAAGGGAAAAAAGAAATTTTATAAAGAAGAGATCTAGCAGATATAGCCTTAACCAAGGGATCAAAGTCAATATGACCAATATCAGGACAGATCTACCTTACCTGGTCCTTGGTACGGCATTCTGGGAGGGACACAATTCCATGGAATTCCTGCTAGAAATGGGAAGTCTGGGTCTTACCCTGAGAAAATATCTCATGATGCCTAACTGAGGGACATTCCACAAAGCAACTGCCCTGCCTGCCGAAATATCAAGGTCAAGAAACAAAAAGAAAGAAAAAAAAAAAAAAAACGCCTGAAGAACTGTTCTAGATCAAAGGAGTCAAAAAAAAGAAATGACAACTGAATGTGAAGCGTGAGCCTGGACTGGATCCAAGACTGGGAAAAAATGAATATAAATGACATTATTGGCACAACTGATGAAATTAGAATATAAGCTGTGGGTTAGATAATACTATTATATTAATGTTATGTTTTCTGATTTTTATCACTGTGCTGTGGTTTTAAAAGAGACTCCTCAGTCTTTGGAAATATACACTGAAATATTTAGACATACACTGAAATATTTAAGAACAAAAGGGCAGGAGGTCTCAGATTCTCAAATGCTTCAGAAAGAGTATATGTTTTATTATATATACAGAAAGAAACAGGTACAAAGCTCTCTATCTGTACATCCACCTAGACCACCCAGTTATTACTCAGCTTCAAGGATATCCATTCTCTTGACGTCTTCTCAGTGTTGTCTGTTTGGGGACTTTATGTAGGTGAGATCACATAGAATGCACTTTTAGGGGTTTCACTTCTTGGTTCTACAGAATGTTTCTGAGATTCATCTGTACCATGTACAGGAATGGTTTGTTCATTTTTGCTGCATAAGAATTCCGTAGCATGCTGTATATATTTTCATATATCCATTCTCCCATTGGTATCCATATGGATTTTTCATTTTGACTATCACGGATAATGTGGCTATGAACAATCTAACACATGACTTTTGATGAACGTATGTGTGCATCTACATTGTGTTGATTCGTAGGAGTGGAGTCGCTGACTCCTACGCTACCTGCAGGTTCCACTTTCATAGAACCCGACAGCATTCCATGTTGGTTGGAGCACTTTCCACCTTCAGTGGCGGTGTATGAAGTTCCAGTTCTTCCACACTCTCGTCAACACTTAGTATTGTCAGCCCTTTGGATTTTAGCCGTTGTAAAGGGTGGCATCTCATTGTGGGTTTAACTTGCATTTCTCTAATAACCATTGAGGTTGACCCCCTTCTGTTTATTGGACATGTCAAGAAAATCTTTTGTAAAGTATTTATTCAAATCTTTTGCTCATTTTTCTGTGGGCTATCATTTCTTGTTCATTTGAAAGATTTTTTAAATATATTCTGGCTAGAAGTCTTTTGTCAAATACAATTACTATGAGTTTTTTCTGCTCTCTGGCTTGCCTTCTTACTGTCTGCCTGGTATCTTTTGTGAGCATGGATTCCAATTTTAATGAAGCCCAAATTATCAAAATCCAGAAATGTATATTCTAACCTTTTGTTCTTTTAAAGCATTAAACTGTGAAGAATAAAATCAGGGAGGCCCCAGTTCTAGGACTCCAATGGGCAGAGTCCTACCCTGGAGGCCTCAGGTCAAACTAGAGGACCCTCTTCAGGCCCCACAGGCATGTGTGTTGTCTAGGGGAGTGAGGTGTTTGGGAGATTAGTGGAGAAAAGCATAGCCTCCTCAAGGCAGGGTATCAACTCCAGAATTCAGAAGTCCAGCACTCTCTTCCCTTGTCTCCTGCTCCAGGGTTATAGGGCAATGTCTCCCAGGGTCAGGCACAGTCCCAATCAGAAGGAGGCCTCAGAGAGAGAGGAGACTAGGGGAAAGTATTGCAGTTCGGGTCACAGGACCAGTTGCAGAAGTGGGCACTGAGCAGCTCAGGGGTTCCAGAGGGTAAGGAATCCTTCTGCTCACAGCAGATGGAAGAAAGGAATAAACGTTATGACTTCACAGAAGGAGCTGTTGGAATGGGTCTTGATGGATGCATAGGAGCCTGCCAGATAAACAATGGGCAGAAAGGCATTCTAGTATATATAGATAAGCATCCAGGGAGCAGGAAAAGCTATAACAGCTGGGAAAACTGTAGGATGTACGATACGGTGTGAGAAAGGGGGTAGCCATGGCCCTCCATTCCCCCAACAGCAAAGGAGATATTCACATCAGCCCATCTCCCTGCTGACATGGCTGCTCATCTTTTACTGCTTGGTATGATGGACACGGAGATTCAGATAGAAGCCCCGTCTTTAAAGAGAAGAAAGGGGAGAACACAGCCAAGAGCTCAGAGAGTTGGAGAGGTCCAATCCCTGCGAACTACATGGAGGAAGTGGCTGTGGAGCTAGGCCTTGAAGACCTGACCGTGCCCTCAGCTATGAAGGATGCATCAGTCCTGCTGCAGGTCCCCAGGAAATTCTGAGCAGGTCCCTCAGTGTAGCAGTGAGGGCTGGGGACTCTCATGACCCAGTGCAAGAAGAGTGGACTGGGCAAGCAAAAGGCGCTGACCTCTGCCCCTCAGAGAGGCCCCTAGGTCTGCATCCCCCTCCCACTGACGGCACGGCCCTCTTTAAGGGATCTGCATCAATGGTCTCTGTGAAAAGGGTACATAAAGTTCTAGCTGCTCCATGAAGAGATGTTCTGACGCACCTCTGGGCCCTGAGCAGGGAGGCTGCTGTGGGTCAGCAAGCAAGGGCGCTGTCCTTAGCAGTCAAGTTCCAGCCTTCCTGCAGGACACCACCCCTCCCTGACAAGCCCCCACGTACCGCGGACACAGAAGGGCTCACACGCCTCCACTGCCTTCCTCCCCTGGCTTCCTTACGCAACTAAAGCTTGAAATTGGAGGCAGAATTAAAAACTAGAATATTTTATCACTCCCTCTGCTCTATCTCCTGAAGATCTTGACTCTTCTTTTTTTTTAATGTTTTTTTACCCTTTTAACAAACAGTTTTCAGATGCATGACCTACGTCACTACATTTTTCAGTCTTTGTCTCTGTCTCTGGTTTCCCTCGGGGAGTGGAGACAGAGACAGAGCTGCGCCTGCGGGCGTCGCACTGGTGTGCTGGAACTGGCCCCTTTGGCTTTGCAAAAGCATGTCCCTTTCCAATTCTGGACTCGGTGATACCAAATAAGGAGCTCAAAATCAGCCGTGGCAGGAGAGTTCACACCATAGTAACGGCCAAGGGCTCCAAATCCAGAGGGGATGGGGGGGGTAGGGGGAGCTTGGTGTTTGATTTATACAAGCACACCATGAGGACAGGTGGCCCAGTTGTCACCTGCGTCACCAGCCGTGGGAGATTCTCTCCTCATGCCCTCATCTGTTGCCATTACAGATACCATGGGCTGAGCACGGCCATGCACGACGTTTGCTACACCCACAGTCTCTCCTTTGCAGGGGTTAAATATGCAGAAGGACAGTGTCCGGGGTGGCTGATCACTCCCCCAAACACTCCTGAGTCAACTGGGAACTCTGGGCTGAATGTAATATAATTTCACACCAACGTTCATCAAATATCGATTGAGTCGGGGTTTAGAAACCAGGCAGGACTCTGCTGGGCAGGAGGGTGCAAAGTGGGGAAGGGGGAACCTGCCTTAGTTCCTCCTTTCTTGCTCTGAGCTATTCAGCTCTCGCCCAAGCCCAAAGGTACATAACCCATTCAGCAGCCAGAAGTCCTGCAGGCAAGGCCGTGTTCACCCTCTGTAGTAGGCAGGGGAATGAGGACGGCTTACTAAAATAGGGGAGGAAAGTGTCCCTCGGCCCTTCTGGGTTCTTGGCTGAGACACTCCACCCCCCATAATGAAAGACAGACTAATTGCAGAAAAACAAATTTAATTGAATTTTGTATAAATTACCCCCAATGACTTGAGTCCCAAAGACGTGACCAAGGCAGGCAGCTTTTATACCTTTTAGGAAGAGAAACAATGAATTTTTGAAGCATAGACAAGACAAAGAAGTTTCGGCTTGGGGAGCAACTTAATGAAGAAGTCACAGGGTTTATTTCTCTAACTTTCTTGGCCCCAAATTTCCTATCTCGGACCATACAGATGGCCGCTAGCCTCCAGGTGCAGGGACGGTACCCCTCGCCCGGGGAACACAGTTCCTGCTTTCAGAGAGACAATGGCGGTCAGAATGTCCTTCTTGCATCACCGTCTCTTATATCAATTTAATTCAAAATAATCAGTACGCCAGAGCGGCATATCTGGGGGCTGTCTGCTCCGAACCCATCAGTACTCAGGTCTGCCCTGGGGGGGACATCTCTCCACCACCACCTCCCACTGTTCACAGTTGCTCACAGTGTTTTCCTGCCCATAGGAGCTAACCCCACCGTGGAGTCCTAGTGAACAAGAAAGACTCCGTCTTCCTGCAATTCTAGGGAGTTGTAGGGCTCTACACAAACTAGCACCCTCTGCTGGGGTCCAGCTGGCCTGTCCTTTAAACCACCCCTGTAGACAGACTCTGTCCTTTCTGAGTGGGGGGCCTTGGGACCAGATGAGCTGACTCCTCCTGAACCTTCTCCTCCTGGCTTCTCCCTCCCCCATCCTTCTCTACCCACTTCTACCCTCCTTGGATTTGTCATTGACTATATCCAACAAGGCCGGGAAAAGCTCTGATGACTGTTCCCAATCACGCCCTCAGCCTGGGCCATTCGGCTGATACTCCAAGCTTTGTGCTCTGTCCCCTTATGTCACCTTGGTGCCAAGAAAATGCCAGGACACCACTGAGTGGCTGAAACCCAAGGGTCTCCATGGCTGAAGTTTGAGCTCCATGGGCTGACTATACAACTATGGGCAAGACATTGAATTCCCCTGAGCCTTAGTTTCCTCATCTGCAAATGGGGCTGATACAAAACCTCTTAGGTTGACCAGGAGTTCCTCAGTGAGATTATAGCCTAAAGGCATCTAGTCTTCCACTCAACAAATATTTTCTTGGGCAGCTCAGTGTGCCAGGACCCGAGCCAGCAGCAAGGTGCCTAATGAATCTTTAGTTCCCTACATCCTTCCCCTCCCCACAGATGGATCGCAGAGACAGCAAAAAGGGACTGACAAGATGACACTATATTCTTCTTTTCTGTGCTGGAGGGAAATTGTGTCAGGCATAGCTTTGGTGGCATTACCCCCCCCCCCCCCAAAAAAAAAACAAGTGTGCTGGGCTAAGTCTCTGTCTCTGGGGGTCACAGGGCCTGTGTAGCAGGGCAAAGGAAGTAGCCTCTGGGTGACCCTGGGGCTCTGCTTTCAGCCTGGGCAAGCAGGTCTGTGAGCAGTCACCAGATTGCCAGAAAAGCCAGGAAAACAGCTGCAGATTTCTTGAAAACTTAAGCCTTTAGCCAGTGCTTTACCAACAGGGTAAGTTCTGGCCCAGGTTCAGAATGGAAAATCCAGGCAGGTTCCAGGGCTGGAGGGCTGGAGGGCTGGAGGGCGGGGCCTGTCAGGATAGAAGGTAGGTGAGCAAGGATGCAGGGTGGAGGACAGCCAGCCCTGGGGCCCAGGCTTTGAAGAATGGGAACATTCACCTGGATAGGTGCTTTCTCTACATTATCTTTTTTAATCCACCATGAGCCCACTTTACAGATAAGGAAACTGATCAGTTGGGATCTATGCCTTGTCTGCTACCATCTCATGATGGGAACTCAAATCCACCAACATTTTCTGCTACCCAAGACTGACTTAGACCACTAGAAAAGTATTCTATCGGCACCTGAGCCAAAACCTAGAACCATCCACCTGTAGTACAAGTTAAAGCGAACAGAACCAGCTCCTTACCCCTAACCTCAAACACCTAACTGGTGCAGACAAGGACCACACCCACATCTTCTACGATTTAAGCTTAAGTAGTACTGAAGGTGCCCTGCTGGGCTCAGAGGAGGAATCCATACCACCTGCTCGCCCGAAGAGTTCATGTGTGCAAGAACGTGATGCCCTGGTCTGGGCTTCTGGGTAGAGAGCCCAGGGAACGCCGGAGGAAGACGGGGGCAGGTCGGGGGGCTGGGGGGGTCGGAACTAACCAGGTCCAGGCTCCAAACTGGAGCACTGTCACTAGCAGGTTGAATCCTGGCAGCCCCAGCCCGTGTGCCAAGCTGGGTACCAGCATTTCTGTGGAAGGGAAATCACAGTGTGGGCTGCCCATCACCCGCCTCCAGTGCATGCTTGATCTCGGGGAGGGCCGGCCTCCGCCCTCATGCCCCGCCAGCTCCAGGCCACACAGGTCTCCTGCTCCCATCTCCCCGCTGAAGCTGGCACTACCGGCTGGCAGCGGCTCTAGAACTGGAAACCCCAGGTGGATCCAGGATCTGCAGCCCGAAGACAAACGGTTCTCAGGGCGTTCCCTAGCAACCGGAGCGGTTTGCACGCAGCCCGCAGCCCGGGCTTCCGCAGCTGACGCCCTTCCATCCATTTGCACCAAGGTGTTGGGTCTTAGGTGCTCCGGGACGCTTCCTAATGTTCTTTCAATGATCCACGAAGCCATTTGCTTATAAAATCTCCTTCTTTCCTCCCCCCGCACCCCTTGCCCTTATGCCAGCACTCTGCGCAGTGAACCCTCTGCGGCAGGCTCACAGCAGAGCCCTGGGTGGCTTGTCAAACAAAACCCTCCTTCCACAGTGGCAGCAACCGTGCGGGGGGTGACCCCCCTTGCGCTGATGCTGCCTGCTGTGGGCTGTGCTGGGAGCCTGGGAGGGGATGGATGGGATCCAGAGACAGAAGCAAAACAAGCCCAGCGCCAGGCAGAGGTGGAGGGGAACAGGGGTGGAGGGAGAGGGACCGGGATGACGAGGAAGAGGAGAGAAGAAATGGGGTGCCGGAGGAGGAGAAGGGAGGAGGGAAAGGAGTGGGGAGGAAGGGGAGGCAGAGGAGAAGGGGAAGGAGAGGAGAGGCCACTTCATTTATTTATTATGATGCCAGTTGTAGTGCGGGTCTCATGTGCGGGGAGCAGACTGTATTTTATGTTTTAATCCTCCAAGCTGTGTGTGTGGGCTGGGGATAATTACATTGAAAAATGTGTATAATATGCAGAAGGTTCTTTTTGTGGGGAATGGGAATGCTCCAGTGGAATATCTTCCTCATGGCAACCAATGCCTTTTCCATAAGCCGCTCAGGAGGTGCCGGTAATTGGGAGCACGGTGGAAGCCTGGGGCTGCCTCCCCCCCACCCCCAACTGCCAAGTCCTCTATTTTAGGGGAGGCTTTGGCATTGAGAATCAGAGCCCGGCATCCCCTCACCCCGCCTGCCCACCAGCCTCGTGGATGACAGGCAGGATACAAATGGGAGTCCTGATTGCTTTCTGGGCGCAGCCTTGGGGCAGCCGCAGAAGAATGCGGGAGGGAGAGGGCGGGCAGGCTGCTAGGAGACAGAGCAGGGCTGTGCGCGCGCACACTCTCACACTCACGCACCCCTCTGCACGTTATGCGCATGTGCTCAGACTCACTCATCCACACACACACAATACAGGCACACGTGCACACCCACACGGCAGCTCTCCACGCTTCCCCTTCCTCATGCATATACACACACAAACACGTGCACCCATACATTCATACACCCACGCCTTGAGACGCACAGACATGTAACAGCGTTCACACTCATGCACGCTCACACAAATGCACACAAATGCACTCATATGCATGCACACACAGTAGTGCTCACACACATGGCCACACACAGGCACACACAACGGTACACGCATGCATACAGCTGCAGGCTCACACTCAGTCTCACACACGCACACTCAAACGGCCACAGACCCACTTATGCATGCACACGTGTTTACACAAGCCCACTGTTCTTAACCACAGCCATACATGTGTTCACGCACACCTTCCCATCCCCCGGCACACTCACACGTACACGCACCACTGCCCTGGTGAGGTAGAATCAGAAATATGGCCAGTGACATTTTTATTTGGAATTTAAAAGAAAAGAAAGAAGAAAAGACATTGACGTCTGCTTTCCCTAAAAGGCCACCAAAAAATATCCTCAACCCTGACATTCTAAATGTTTGTTTTTTAGCACGCATGCTTTAGTGACTGCGCCCCTCACTTAATTTGAGCCACATGGCAAGTTTGCAAACTTTCCTTTGGCTCACACCGACTGCTGATTTGATGCCTATTTATCCAGAAACTGCAGATCCACTGGAAAAAATATCCTAACCTACCGAGGAGCCATTAGCTGCTCTTCCCACAGTGGGCCAGCATCCCACTGGAGGAAATCCATGGGTGGGCAGCCGCACCGTCCCCGGAAAGCCCAGCTGTGATGAATAGGGCTCCTGGCTCCCTTGAGACTCGCCTGGTTATTTTGCAGGAAATTGAATTTCTTGGTACATTAGAGGATACACTAATGAGTCTTAATGTGGGCTGAAGAGCTGGGGATGGGCTCCGACCTGGCCATCGGCTGGGTCAGCTCCCACTCCTGCCTCTGGGACCCCTGGATCCTTCTCTTCCCTCTGCCCCCTCCTAGCTCTCACGGCCAGACCCACATGATGCCATCTGGCATGCTCTTTGACCTGGTTTTGCTCTGGTCCAGGCCTTCGGTCTCTCGGAGACAAACTCCACCATGACTGTAGAGGGTTCCATACCCTCCATTAGTTCTCATACCTGTGGGAGTGGAGGTCAAAGTCCCCGATCTGGGGCATCTGGAAAGCCTAGAGGGTTTGGGTCCTGGCAGTTGCTCCAAGTTGCCTCCTACTGTGTTTCCTTTTGTCTACTCGGCCCCAGGCTTGCTGGCTGCCCTCAAAGGCTCCTGGCACACCCCCACAGCAGGGCCTTGCTTTTGAGCCTTTGCTGCTTCCTGGAAAGTTCTCCACCTAAACATGCACACCCCTTACTGTCCACCTTGCTCATTCTCATTCCCAGAATGTCATCTCCACGAGGCTGCGCCTGACCACCTGTTTTGAGGCCTCCCCCTAGCTCCGGTTCCGCACATCCCCTTCTCTCCTCTCCTCTGTTCTCTTGGGCAGCCCTCGTCACCCAACATGCAATGTGTTACTAGACCTCAAGCTCTCTGAAGACACTCACACGGGCTATTTTGGTCACTGCTCTATCTTCTGCACCAGCCCAGGAGCAGGTACTTAGGGGACTCACAACCCTCTGTTGGCAAATAAATGATGAGCTCCCATTCAGCCAGTGGGTCCTGCCCAGCCTCCCCAGCCTGTCTCCAGCATGGTCTGATCTGGGTGCATCTTAGGGCTGGAAGAAGGAGTTGAACTTTGCTTTCCTGGTGCAGACAGGCCTCACTTTGTTGCTCTTCTTGGAGACTGCATTTTTTATGAATGGAAGGTTTGTGGCCACCCGGCATCCAGCTGGTCTACTGGCACCATTTTCCAACAGCATTTGTGCACTTCAAGTCTCTGTCAAGTTTTGGTGATTCTCGCCACATTTCAAAATTTTTCACCATTGTTATACCTGTTACAGTGATCTTAAATATTCCTACTATAAGTGTTTGGGGACATCACGAACTGCACCCATATAAGCTGGCGAATTTAATAAATGTGTGCACTCTGACTGGTGCTCCCACGGGCCAATCCCCCGTCTCTCTCCCTCGCCTCAAGTCTCCCTATTCCCTGAGACACAACAATATTGAAATCAGGCCAATTAATAACCCTACAATGGCTTCCAAGGGTTCAAGTGAAAGGAAGAATCAGTCAACGCAACCAACTTCATTGTTGTCTTATTTTAGGAAATTGTCACGGCCGCCCCAGGCTTCAGCAGCCACAGCCCTGATCATCTCTGAGCCATCAAAACCCTCCACCAGTGAAAGGATTACAACTCTCGGACAACTCGGTCGATGGCTAGCATTACTGTTAACAATAAAGTATTTTTAAGCTAAGGTGTGCACATTGGTTTTTTGTGGTTTTTTTTTTTTTTTTTGAGACATAAGGCTATCACACATTAAAGAGGCTACAGTAGAGCGTAAACACAGCTTTTGTCTGCACAGAGACACCACAGTGTTCACTGGACTCACTTTATGGTGCTATTTGCTTTCTTGCAGTGGTCCAGAACCGAAGCCACAGTAGCTCTGAGGCTTGCCTTATGCAATGCCATGTTCCGGGATCTTACAGAATATGTAGAATACACACACGGATGTCTTTTTACTGAACATATAGTGAGAATTTGCCAGGTGTTTTTAAGTATTTTATGTGTATTTTCTGATTCGCTAGCCAAGGAATGCTACCCCGTAGGTACTGTTATACCCATTTGGACAGATGAGCAAACTGAGGCTCAGAGAGGTGAAAGACCTTGCTGAGGTCACACAGCCTCCACCGGCCTGTGCTCTTTGCACTAACCTCACCACCACTGCTATCTGTCCCGGGTGGGTGGTGTTATCTATGGCTCGGCCAGCACCCGGCCCTCCACTGGTGATCTAGGCTGTGTCTGAAGTGTGAGGCGCAAGCGAAAACACTTCGCTTCAGCCAGGATAGCACTGCCGCATCTGAGAACAAGGGAGGGAGTGTGTTCTCACTGAAGAGCAGGTTCTTCTCTGTGGGGGCGGGGGGGGGGGGAGTCTCTGATCTGGCACTTCCTGGCCATGTGACCCCCTGTGTCCATATCTGTGAAGTGAGTACAACACCTGCCTCACGAAATCACACAGTGGATGTATATAGGACCCTAGTACGGTTTAGGCATGTTCCAGCCTCTGAAAAATTTTTCTATAAAAAATGTATGATTTCCAGATTCGGGGGTCCATCTTACCACTCACTGGAAGGTCTTGTCAGGGTCCATGATCACTTCTGCTTTATCGAGCAGCCGCTCTGCCCCGTGGGCCCGCAGGTGTTAGCAGCAGCTCAGAGACCCCTGGCTTGTCCTCACAGCACATGGCTGTGGGTGTCTTTATGTCAGCAGAGGATCCCATCAGCCTCCCCAAAGAGGGGTGTGAGATAAAACCTGAGCAGGGGAGGGGTCCTGGATGCAGTCCGGGCCAGGGTGGGAAGGACAGAGAGGCAGCAGCAGGGAGTTTTCCTCAGGGTGGGGCTGGGGGTGATCAGGAGAGGAGCCCCCAGGAGCAGGGTCAAGGCGCAGGGCTGACCGTGAATGCGGGCGGGAGGTACACGCCTTTGCTGCCCGGATCCTGGGGCCACGGCCCCGCGGCAGCCCTGTCAGCCACTGCAGAGCAAACAAAGCCAGAGGTGCTGCTGCAGACATTGCGCACGGCTGGGAAACAGGGGCCGTCTGTACCTTTCAAGGCTCTCGTCTCATTAATCTTGTACCTCCGCAGTCCTTCTGAAGAGCGCACTCACGGAGGCTCATTCATTACGGCTCTAATAACGGCGGCAGGCATGACGGCGCGGGGCTGCGCAGGACCTGGCCTCTGCAGCAGCGGAAAGCCAATACCTTTTTAAATACATTTACACAGCAATAAATAAAAGCGGTCTCAGTTTACCTCTTTATTAAACTCTATTTGCTCGTCGGAGTTAAGGGCCGCATTTGTGTCTTGCTGTTCAAATTTATTCGTGTGCAGCGCCTATAGGCTGGGGGCGTTCATTCCAAGACGTGGTAATGGTAGCTGGAGCTTACAGGGTCTTTCATCAGCCAGTCGCCCTTATTAAGGACTCTGCTCTAGGCTCCGGGGTTCCAGTTGAGCACCATGAAGACCACCCCCATTATCCAGAGGGGAAAATGAAGGCAGGGAACTGGTGGGCTTTGGTGAGCCTCTCCCTACAACCAGTCAGCCCACCACCCGAGGCAGATGTGACCAGAGTCCCTACACTCAGGTCCAGAGATGGTCCCTTAAAGGGCTTTCTGCATCTTACACTACCCCCACAGAAATGGGCTTAGAGATTCAGAGTTATGGCTCTGAGAAGGCATGCAACCTGTTCAAATTGATTTTGACTTGGGATCTTCTCTCTCTTTCTCTCTCTCTCAACCCCTGGTCTTATCCCAAGAAACCAACTTGGTGTGTTTGTGGAGCACGCAGGATTTATCAGTCGGGAAGGATTCCCCACTTTGGGATCTCCTGACAGTTCCCACGAAGGACAATTTCTTGCCTCCACAAGAATTAGCCACCGCCTCCCCTATAGGGCCTTATCTTCTTTGAGAATCTTGCACTGTCTGGAAAGGACCCCAGTGTTAATTGAATTTAAAAAAGGGGGGGGGGGAACCCCCCCCCCCCCCCCGCCGCCCCGTGGATGAGTAAGCACACTCACTAGCAATTAACTCCTATCCCAAAGCTCAGGCCATACCTCTGCCCTTCTGAGTATAGTGCCCCAGGTTCTCAGACTCAGGCTGAAGTAAGTGGGCACAAGCCAGCTGATCATGACTGGAAGACCCCAGTGAGCGGGTCTCTCTGGGCAGGTGTTGAAAACAAGATTTTGCAGCAACAGGATGGGAAGAGCTTGGGAAAGTCACCTGAGGGAAGGATGCCTGAATGTATGGACCCGGCCCTCTGCAGAGATGAGTGGTGTCTTACCCTGCACCCCCAGCACCACCCCCAGCCCCCGCACACCGTGAGATCCTGCGGGGGAACGCACTGCTTCTTCAGCTCACCTGGAGAGCTCTTGATCTCTGTGTTGCCCGCAGGGGCTCACCCGTACTGACTGTGGGTGAGGCACCAGGAATGCGTTGCTACCACCAATGTGACAACAGACTCACAGAGGCAGCAGGAAAATTGTCCCCATTTCACGGATGGAGAAATGGGTACAGAGAGGTTGTATGCCTTGCCAAAGCTCACACAGCTGACCAGGATTCCAGTTCGGAAAATTTATTCCCATTCCTAAGCTCTGTACTGCTGCTCCTCCAGAAGCAGTGTCAGGAACCATCTCAGAACCACGGGGTCGCTGGGGGGTGCTGAGGGATCCCCACATTAGAGAGTGAGGGAGGATCTGTGGGGTCAGAGCGCTGAAGGGCCCCCAAGATCTTGCAGTCAGTTCAAAGCTCCAAGTTATAATGAATATTAGAGTCATCTTTCCCCAGGATTTTTGTACTGCTTTCTGCCCTTTCCTGGCCATCCTCCCCCAATGCCCCAGGTGTTGGGCATCGCAGATTAATGATCAGGAGAGCCGCAGATGAAGATTCTGATTCCAGATTTGCCCATTTCCAGCTGCACACCTGGGCCAGTCACCTCACTTCTCTGAGCCCGAGGGAATCAGTCCACACATCCACACCTTATACATCATTCCGAGCCTGGTGCAGGGATTTCTTCAGAAAGAGCGCACGCAGGTGGTGGTCCCAGGCTGGCCTTGCCCATGGCTGGCTGTTTGATAAGTTGTGCCATTTTGGGCAAGCTGCTTTACCTTTCTGGGTCTCAATTCCTGCATTTGGTGGAAGGTGAAAGAAGGCACACTTCACATACCGTACACACAGAGTCATTGAAAGGATGGAACATATAGGAAACAGCCCGTAGGAAGTACACAGTAAATGTTGATTTAGTCCCCTTCCGTCATCTTAGCCTGGCTAAGATGGCTAGGGTAGATGGCTAGGCAGCTGGGGCAGGGGAGGGAATCTGTTCTTTTCATTTTAAGTTCAAGCGAAGAGTGCAGCACAGCTTACCCATTTAATGATAGTATTAGAACGCTGATTCAGCCGGGTCATGCCAAGTCAGAAGCCGAGAGTGCTGACCTCCAGCTGCATGACAAGGGGGGCTGTTGTGCTCACTTGTCTTCCCCCCGTTTGAAGCAGTAGGTGGGCAGACACAACTCAGTAGCTGGCCCGGCATTCAGCCTCTATCCCCCTGTCCCTTGTCTGCTGGAAATCAAAACACTGACTTTCCCAGGAGCCCTTGCAGTTAGGAGTGGCCACAGGACCAAGTTGGGCCAATGAAACATAAACAGAAAATGGCTAAATCTTCAGAGTGAGCAGTAAGCTTCTGGGAAAGATTTTGTGGGGAGAGAGGATACGTTCACATCTTGATCATGGTGATAGTTCCATGTGTTTATATTGATCTGAAATTATCAAATTGTACATTTTAGGTATGTGCAGTTTGTCCATCCGTCATACCTCAATAAAGCTGTTTAACAAACTCTGCCAGGGGTCCTGAGAAAGGGTGGGTTTCCTAACCAAAGGGACCCTCATGGAAGACATTTCTGCCATCCCTTCTTCCTGCTTCGAATGCAGAGCTGATGCCCGAAGGCTGGGTTGGCCAACCGATAACCAGGAACGACAAGTGTGTTGGAAAGCCAAGAGAGCTCCTGAGAGCTTGACTTTGAATCTGTCCATAGACTACTTTTGTTGAGGAAAAGAAACACTTCTTCCTCTCAACCCTTGTAAGTAAGGTTTGTGGTTTCTTGCTGCCCAAAGCCTTCCTATGTATATGTAGGTGCTCAATCAATATTTGCCAAATAAACGCATTAAGGGTTGGGTAAACCAATGATCGAGGAGGAAGAGGAGGTCTGTCTGGTATTTGGGGCCTGGGATCAGAGCTGGCCCTGGAAGGACGGGAGGGGTTTGGCCAGGAAGAGAAGGAAAAAGCAGTGGTTCGAGGTAGGGAGAGCCACAGGAGCACAAGACACAGAGATGGGGAAGCACCAACCCCCTGCCCCCGCAGATAAGCTCCCCTCTGAGGAACAGGCAGTTCCACCCCTCCCCCCATTGTGGTTAATAAGCCATCCCACATTTTGCTTTCCTCCCACATTACTTTTTTTCAGTGGCAGAAAATTATAGTTGACAAGTGGCAATTGATCTCTTCACATTATTTTGAAGCAATTATATTGAAATGGGAAACAATGCTTCCAGGAAAGAGCCCGATAACAGAGTTGAACACAATGCTCCCTCCAAGATAGGGGAGGCCGATTTGCACTGTGGAGAAACTGACCAAATCTCCTTCCTCTGAAATTACAGTTAATTATCGCCCGAGAATCTTCAAAGATAACTTCTGTTTCAACCCAAGGGGCAGAGGACAGGCCAGAGTCTGGCAGGTGTCTTCATGAGGGGCTTCCCAGCCTGGGGCTTGCTGGGATTGCCTCAGCAGGGTACCCCTGAGCCCCCTCAACATACCAAGGGTGTGTCTGGGAACCCAAGTCTGGACACATAAAACCAGCTTCTCCAGAGAATAGTGTGCTATAATTCCCCAAACTCAGAAGAGCCTAGGATGCCTTTAAAGTAGATTTCCATGGGCCCCCAATATTATTTTCTTATATTTGAATGTTTCTTAAATCTATGCAAAGCAAGGGTGGGTATAAACTTCTTCTGTTTATAGTTTAAAACTGAAGGTAAACAAAACCACTATTACAGATTAAGAAACAAGCCATTAGATCCGCAGAAGTGAATTAACAGCATCAGTTTAACATGAAAAATCACACAGGTTTTCCTACTGAATTTGCACCTGAGACCAGCACATAGCCTGACCCTGACACACAGTAGGGCCAGATTTTCGTGGCCCTACTATGTGCCATGAGATGAGGGCCCTCCACTTCTCTCTCCTGCAGTCTCTGCGAAGTGCTGCTCACACACGTGGCTCAGTGCTGTTTAGCCCTGCCCTGGGAAGGGAGGCAACCCCGGGCCAGCCTTGGATCTGTCCTCATTAGTCTGCAGCAACTCATATAGTGTCCTCATGATTATAACACATGTCGGTAACCTCAGGTCTAAGTGTGAATGGGCACTTTGGTGTAAAGCATTCACCTCTATCAGTGGTTCTCAACCTTAGCTACACACTGGAGTCGCTTATGGAGGCTTGAAAAATCCTAATCAGAGTAAAATCCTAATCATGGTGAAAACCTAATCAGGGTGAAAAATCCCAATCAGGGTGAACCTCAGGCCAATTCAGTTAGAATCTTTTTAAATGTTCCCCAGGTAATTACGGTCAACGATCTAGATCATGTTCTCACCCCCCACCACCCACCAGAGTTTCTCACTCAGTAGGTCTGAGGTGGGGCTGAGCAACTAACATTTCAACTTGTTCCTAGATGTTACTGATGCTGCTGGTCAGGGGACCACATTTTGGGAACTGAGAACTTCAATAATCTGCATGAGTTTATACTGATTTGTTCTGGATTATGGTAGATATTAAAGCATGGGCATCCAAAACTCATGAGTCGCAGAGAACTCATCTAAGAATGTTAGTTGAGAAAGATGTGCATTGTGGACCCAACATTGGATTTGGGGCTCAAAGCCCCCCTTGACTCCTGTACCAGCTACTCTGGTAGATCACCTTGCCTTTCTGAGTCTATGACTTGGGGAGGGGGGAACTATGCCCATCTTGGAGAGACTATGGCCTGGATGCTAACATCAATAAGTATTAGGGGATGAACACCAAAAACCACAGTGAGATACCACCCCATGCCCACTCGGACGGCTGTTAAACAAAACAAAAACAAAAACAGAAAAGAACAAGTGTCGTTGAGAACATGGAGAAATTGGAATCCGTGCCCACCGTTGGCTGGAAGGTAAGATGGGGCCACCATTGCAGAAAACAGCATGGTAGTTCCTCAAATAATTAAAAATAGAATTGCTGTATCAGGGAGCAGTTTCACTTCTGGGTACATATCCCAAAATAATTGAAAGCAGGATTGCAAAAAGAGATTTTACGCCCATTTCATAGCAGTATTACTCACAGGCACCAAAAGGTAGAAGCAACCTGAGTGTCCATCCACAGCTGAATGATAAACTGAATGTGGTCTTTACGTATAATGGACAATTACTCAGCCTTCAAAGGGAAGGCAACGCTGACACATGATATAACATAGAGGAACATCAAGGACATGATGCTAAGTGAAATAAGCCAGTCGCAAAAAGACAAGCACTGGATGACTCCAGTTATAGGAGGCACCTAAGGTAGTCAAATTCATCGAGACAGAAAGCAGCATGGTGGCCGTTAGGGGCTGGAGAGGGATGTGCTTGGAGGATGTGGTGAGTGCTGCATAGAAGTCAGGCTTTGTTGGGTGGTGGGGGGTGGGGCAGAGACTAGGGCTTTGGTCCTAGCTCCATGACTTAATGGCTGTGTGATCTTGGCTGAGGTGCTTATCAGCACTGTAAAGATGAAGAAAGAGCTAATGGTAGCTGGCAGGCTTGTTGTGAGTCTCAAATGTCTGTGGCAGCACTTTTTAAACAGCAAAGCACTAATTGGCCTATTTTGCAAATTAAAACATATTTCAAAAGTTGTAGGGACACTTGTGACACAGTTTATGAAAGCCACACACATCCATCTCTTCTGTCCATGTCCCAGGTGGGCTCTCCTTAAAGGAGACCCTTCTCAGTGGTTTGTTGAGAAGTCCCTCCTATTTGCAAAGCTGAAAAAATGATCTAAATTCCAAAGATGGTTGTTGGTGGGTGGCGCATACAAGGGGACCTGTTCAGTCCTGCGGCACTTACTGCCGGGGTCACCGTTGGAATGAGCTCCTCTTCGGGATCTGTCCCATACGTAACTGATGCTCAGTGCCATGAATGAATGCTTGAATGAATGAAACGAATAGGGACTTTAAAGACATCCCTGCATTGCACAGTTAGCACAGAGCTCAAAAATTTGCTGACGTTTGAACATCTGTAACATAGCAAAGGGGCACGTGTTTTATAAGGAAACCAAGAAGGATCTTGGAAAACCAAGTAATTGAGTAACATGACAGCAGATGAATTTCATTTAAGGGAACAATTTTAAGTGTTCGCACAAGCTGATGGATTTTGAATTAGTTGTAACCTTTGGAAAAAAAAAAAAAAAGATCTCAGTGCTGCTTTAGCCACCTCAGTGGAACCCGAACCCAGTGGCAGACTTCACAATTGAGATGTTTCATCTGACTGGGGAGAAGAGAAGAGAGATGGAAATTATTTTAACGTCTGTAGGAGGAGTCCACCGAGAGAGGGGCCTGGAACATTCTCCTTCCAGAGAGACCTGGTCCCCAAACTGGAAGGGAAGAGCGTCACCAGCAGCAGATCCACTAGCTTTCTCTTTTTGGGAAAACTGCAAAATAGCAGCTGGGAACAAAATGAGGGGAGTTCAAATTAGCAGCTCGCATTTATCTTACTCCATTTGGCAGAAGCCAACAGTCACTCAGAATGAAAAGCCCAAAATTTAAGGCAGAAAGAAGGAAATTGCTTTTTCTGGGCCATGTCTAATTAACCCTTGGAGCAACACAGCAATTCTGTTTTACTGCAACTTCTCGCTTAGGAAGACTCCAAAATAAAGATTAAATATGGGGTGTTCGTGAGTGGTGATTCTCCCCAGGATCTGACTCGCAGAAGCCATCAATCCTTGTGCCCAAGGGAGCAACTGGGGCCAGCAGAGCATCTCTGCTCCTGTCGCATCCCACGTGTAGGATGGGAAGCACTAAGGAAGGAGTTTGCCTTCCGGAGCCTTCACCTATGGCTATAGTTGAGAAAAGGATGCAAAAAATCAGCTGGATGCTTCTTGCTGCCGGTTCTTCAAGACCAGTCCAGGTGTCCTTTGTCTGATGTATCCCGGTGTTGACCTTGACTGCCGCCCCCCACCCCACCAAAAAAAGACTTGGTGAATAGACACACGCTCTGTGAAGGTCATCTCTCGCATTCTCTTGAGAGGTGGGGAAGGATTTCTTACATGATCGAAAAAGCTATTGGAAGGGGGGGAAGAAAGAAAGAAAAGGAAAGAAAAGAAAAGAAAAGAAAAGAAAAGAAAAGAAAAGAAAAGAAAAGAAAAGAAAAATCCTTAGCCCACAGGTGATCAATGACTCTCAGTAAAACCCATTTGAACGCAGTTTCAAATCAGCCACAGGGCTGGTCTGAATGCTTAAGCAGGCGTGACAGCCCACCTTCCAGGTGAAGGATCTGCTTTGGCTTCTCGTATAAATAGCTGCGTTAGCACCACAGGCAGAGAATAACGCAATCTCCACCTTGAATATGCTAAGTGTCCTCATTATTCAAAAGGCATGAAACCGGCCAGGTGCTCTGTTTAAATGAAGAGACATCGTTCTCCCGGGCTGCACAAGTTAACGGCAGGCACTCCTTGGTTTAACCAGGTTGATTTTTACAGGCGGTCTAACTTCTGGAGCTGAGAAAACCTGGGAACCAGGTAAGAGTCCTACCTGGACAAAATAATCCCTGAGAACCTTCTCCACTTTCAGGATTGCATAACTTTTGGGGGGGAGTCCCCAGATTGTGCGGACAAGGTGCCTCAGAGAGCGGCCTCTGCCGGTGAGGCGAGGTATGGCAGCCCAGCTGAAGTAGCCAGCCTTGCAAGCGAAGTGCTTCTGAGAATAGCAAATGTTTATGTGAAGATCCTTGGTTGGGGGTGAGGAGGAAAGTACAGGCTCAAATGGCAATTATGTAACAATTCTCAAATGAAAGCTAGCTATGCTGAGGTCTGTGGAGTTCTGAAAAGATAGCTAACCATAAATAGCACATCATGGCTCAACCAACTCCCCTGCACGCCAGAGGGAGAAGAAGCTGGCACAGACCCTTTCTTTACAAAATGTCTTCAATTCAGTATTTTGAGACACGCACCTAACTTCATAATGGAAGCCAATGCAAAAGCGATTTTAGTTATCTTCTCACTGCCAATAAAAAAAAAAGTTTCCTACGCGTGTGAACAGTCACACAGTGGGCATCCCCTGAGTTTCAGGGCACATAGAGATGGTTCCCAGAAAACAAAGACTTATTTGTCAAGATCATTTAAAACCTCACCTCAGAAGGTTGAGGTGTGATGCATGGAAACAGTGTGTTGGAGTCTGAAGGGCCCCAGGGGGCCATCTTTCAGGCTTCCCCCACTGTACAAGATGGAGAATCTGTACCCCAAAGAGCAGAGCTGAAGTCCCAAGGGTCTTTGGGCAAAAGGCTAAACTATTCACAGACAAACTCAAGGCTTATTGCTACCAGCCCAGGGCTCTTCGTTATGTGATAGCCCGACTCCTGCATTCTGTAGTGATGTTCCCATTGAAATAGGCTGTCCCCTTACCCCTCCAAAATATGGATTCCCTGGTGGAAAATCCAATAGTTTTTCCCAAGCCATATTTCTCAGACTGCCTCCCACTGTGCCCCCCTCCCCAGGAAATGGTCCTGACTTTTGATTTAGAAACGATGGTTGTGGTAACATTACACCCCCTCTAATGGTATTAACCATTAATACCATTATTAATGGTTAGTTAATTAATAATTAACCATTAACGGATGGCTGTCACTATAGTAATATGGTGAGGTACACCTGGAAGGTTAACCACACAATAGCGCGAGACAGAGAAGCCCCCATGGCCACCTTGAACCCTTTTCCTACGGGAGGAGCCGCTCCTGTCCCCCGACCCCCAGGGCCTCTTGCTGGAGAGGAGAACTTCCGTGCCCTTCAAGAGACAATTAGAATCATCTTAAAGAAAGCTGAATTAGAGAGAATGAGCCTCCATGGATTCAAGGGCTTCTTCCCTCCCAACGTCCCTTATGTTCCTCATAATGGATCCTTTCTTTAAACATTACACCCCTCAATTAGCTCATAATTGCTGTCCATGCCATATGAATTATGCATCGTGCAATGCGAATCCAGGTTCCCTGGCACTGGACAAATCACAAGCTGTTGAAGAAGCTGGAGTAATTACCAAAACAATCCCGGGAGACCTGGACGAAGGGAGCATTATCTGGTCGCCAGGTCATTCTTCCACCCTGCCTTTCCCACCTGCAGCCGGGACTCACCCCTTCCCCATGGAGCACTACTAAATAGTAGCTGGGGCACGAGCGCGTGCCCTGCACCAAGCAATGTGCCAACACGCCTTAACATTTTTATTCTTTGCCATCCTTGGGAAGCAGAGACTACAATTTTATATATCATATAACTTAGCTTAAAATACCCTCTCCTTCTGGAGTTTCTGGGTCTCACATGCCGGGGCGTGGGTGAGGTTCACCTTTGGGACGTAAATGGAAGAAGAGCTTGTTTAAGTAAGTGACAAATGCCATGACAGAGGATGGCTTGAAGCTATGCCAAAGGACAAAGAGGGCACTTGGGAAGCACTCAATGTGTTCATTACTGGTCAAATTACGTTTATTGAGACTACTTGTTAAGAACCTCTAAAGAAGGGTTAATATATATATATATATATATATATATATCTCACAAAAGCATTAAAATTGCATTTCTTCCCATATATTCATATTTATGTATGCAGATTCTTAACAGTCTACCCTTTCAAACAATTATCTCAAATCATCATCTAGCTACTACTACTACATACACACACGTGCACAGATGCACAGGTGCACGCACATGCACACACACGGGTATCCATATTGGTATTGGTTATATCAGGTGGACTGATAAGGACATGTGTCCCTCAGTGTTCCCTACATTCCTTCTACCACCATCTCTGCATGTAAATTTGGAGGGTAACCCATCAACCACCTACATCCAGGCTCTTTGCACAGGATTTGTCCAAATTTTTATTTCCAAAGCATCTACAATCAGACAAATTGTCCTCTGTAACTTCATTCAGCTTAAGGAGGTAAATGTTTATCTTTGGTTTCTAAGCATTTGTTAGACAAATGTACCACCCTCTCTTAATCCTGCCCATCTTTCCGGAAGCAGTGTAGAGCTCATGCCTGCTTCGAGCTCTGGTGTTTCCAGAGGTTAAGAAGACGTGATCTCGTGGTCTGCTGGAGGCTGCTGTCATCTGAAATGGTGCTCGGGGCTCAAAAAAGTGAAGGACAGATGACCTGGAAGCAGACAGGCTGGCAGCACTGCTTGCTAATTTCATGTTCATTGTCATGTTCAGTTTGCTCATCTGCAAAATGGGAGTAAGGAACCGTACAAATTTGCAGTGTTAGCGTACTCTCTAAGAAGGACTTTTGAATTCATTTACACTTTCCAACAGTCAGGCATGCATCAGAGTTCCCCCCCCCCCCCCCCCCCAAAAAAAAACACACAAGCAGACACCGTTTTGAAATTAATGCTGACACAGAATGGATTGCTGAAGGGACACCCAGAGACTTCTTTTTCATCTTGCTCTCTGTCCAAGGACAATTCACCTATCTTGTCTGCTTGCTACTTTCTTCATTGGACAAAAGATGAAGTTGAACAAATGGCCTTTAAGGTAGCTTTGATGTTTAAAAATCAATGATTTTATTTATAGGTAACAAATCACAAACCCCTTTGGTGGTCTTCCCAGCCTCGGGAAATATGATTGGGGTCAAGCCCGACAGGGTGGATGGAAGGTGGGCTGTGGTGGTTGTGATGGGTGGGCGTTACCTAGTGGTTTGTGAGTGATGTCGCCAAGAGGGGTGGCAGGGAGCCAAGGTCAGGAGATCAGAGACACCAGAGCGCGCATCAAACCCCAAGAGTGAGCTAGGATTTCAATAGAAAAGCGACATCAAAGTTGAGAGCAGAGGAGTTCAAGGGCTTGATGTAGGTCCCAGGCAGATGAGGCCTACTTCTTAGCACAGAAATTTGTTCATTCATTCACTCGACCAACAAATATTTCTTCAGTTCCTACTGCTTGCTCGTTGTGGGGGTGTTGCATGCACAATGCAGGCAAGACAGGCACGGGCCCCTGTCCCCATGAGGCTTGCAGTCTCATGGGAGAAGCAGACATTAAGAAAAAAACCACTTAAATATATAATTATTGGCCCTGATAATTGCTCTCATAGAGTAGCCCAGGTGGTCATGCAAGCTGAAAAAGCAGATCAGATCAGTCTGTAGTCAGGGAAGCCATCCTGGAGGAAGTGACAATTTCCATAAATGACAGGCACTATGCAGATGCCATTTTATACAGGCATTGGTGTTTCCCACTTAAAGGGAGCAAAGGGGGAATTCCTTAAGGGGCTGGTCAAAACAGAAGGGCTATCACTTTTTGTCACTATAAATAGGTTTATAGATAAATACAGAGAGCGCATCACCATATTTCTTGCATCAAAGTTTTAAAATTGCCGTAGCCATATCTGTTGCTTGTGAAGAGCTCAGGTTTGAGTTCAGGTTCTGGATTTTCATGAGTGAACTCTCTTAGAGCTTTAAGAACTGTGGGTGAGTCGCTCTTGTAAGCAGACACTGCACATGGGCTCTGGTTACCTTTAAATGGACTCTTCCTCCCACTCCTGCTCCCTGCCCATGATCCTTCCAGAGACAGAACTACCCACAGGGAGAAGACTAGAAGGCAAGAAATGAAAGAGATGAAGATTCATGAATTTTACAATTGTTCTAGTGTTTCTAAAGTGTGTTAAATAGCAGAGAAGTTTCACCAAATGTTAATAAATGATATGTGGGGTGGAATCCCACATTGGGTCCAGAATCCAGTACATCTAGGAAATAGATTAAATAGTTAGGCCTGCTTCCATTGCAGGACTTATCAGAACCTTGGATATTATAATGTGAATTATAAATCTTTAATTAGGGGTACAACTGGGAATATTTTCCAAACATACTTGACCATGAAACATGCTTTCCTAGGAATATTTCTTGTGTGTAATGTGCTTCAGAACACATCTTAGTAAATGCTGTTTAATTAAGTAAGTCAGATCTAGGTTTTAAAAATGAAATAGCTCTTAGAGGCCACCTCATCCAAATCTCCCACTTCGTGCAGGAATATGAGTAAAAACCACTACTTTTTTGTCACTATAATGTGCATTTCTCTTATACTACGAACATCCACCCTGTTAAGTTGTAAGACTCAAAAAATCTCGTAAAGGAACAAGGAAGTCCCTTTTCAGTACCAAGTAACTTTGGGAAGGTCACTGCTCTGGGCTTCAACTTCATTATGTGTGGAATGAAAACGACACACCCTTGGGTTGTTGAAGAGTCAGCACTGTATGTAAAATGCCTGCTGCAGAGGAAGCACTCAGTTATTAGCTCCCCCTCTTCCCACCCCAAAAAATAAGCTTTATATAAATAATATAGGCAAATATTCTATATGCAATATGCAAATATTCAAGACATTTTTTATAATGTTGGGTTTTATCCTCGTCCCTGAGGGAACGCATTAATGCAAATAAAATACTCTGTTCAGTTCTGCTGGTTTAGATGATTCCTTGTCCTCCCAGGAAGCCCCCCTACCTAATAACCTAGTGTTAAACTTCACTAAAGACAAATACTTTGGAGTTTATCATTCTTTATGAGGCTCTATGCTTCAGAATTAGAGTATATCAAAATTTGGCTCGCTTCCATGTTAGAAAACAAGACATGTTAGAGCCACAAGAGGAAGTGACTGGCCCAAGGTCACTGCATGATCTAGAAGCAATCCCAGCTCCAGCTAAGCTAGTAATGTCTAGCCTTGAGCCTTTTCTCCTCATTTATTTTGTAGGAAGCCTAGGACCCAGAATGCTCGACTGTTTGCTCTTGGGTTCTCTCGACCTCTGTAAAACCAGAAAACTCGGAGGAATTTTAATTTCCCAAGGTGGGAAGATGATGGAAAGAGAAAACCCTCCCAACTATCAGTTTGGGGCTCTGTGCCGATCAGAGGGTTTGGTGAGTTATAGCAGGGTTTGAGCTAGAGTCCAAGCTGGGCACCAGCCTCTCTCTTTCTGCAACCAATGGGGAGAGAAGAGAAAATGCTCAACTCTAAGAGAGAGCCTCCTTCCTGATGTGTACACAGTGAAACAGGTTCCAGGCAGCAGCCCCAACAGTTTAGGCAAATCAGCGGCGCAGATCTTAAAAACAAAAACAAAGGTAAACTGACTGGTGCCGAACGCAGCATTTACGCAACATTGAGTGTAAATAACAAGAGTGTTGATGCTCACTCTCTGCTCTCTCTTTGGGGGGGTGGCTCGGGCAGCATGCGGTTGGGACAGGGACAGATGTGGAGCTCGTGGGTCTGGGTTCTCATTCTGCTCCTCCACTCATGGACGGGTGAGCTCGGACGAGGCGCACTTGTTCCTTCCCATCTGATCCCTTGTCCGTGCGAGATGCAAACTGCTTCAAATCCTTTTTATAGGAATGAAACAAAAGACTGAAATCAAGCGAGCAAACAACACACTTGGTGCTAGAGGAGTAAGATCCCTTTCTGCCCTTCCTGGTCCCGCTCTACTGGGGCACTTGCATGCCAGCTTCTGTGATAGGACCCCTCATTTAAAAAAATCCCTACACAGTGCTCACCCAACAACAAGGAAGTACAACGCAGGCTTTTGCCATTCTCCAGGGAGGTTTCCAGCTCAATCAGAGACCTGGGTTTTGCAGCCATTGGGCTCCTGAGCATGTGAACTGCTAAGGGGATTCTGTGGGTGATCGACTAATCAGCTTGAGCAAACTCTGAGATTCCGCCAGGTAAGGAGAGAGCACAGCGGACAGGTCCTGGAAACCAATTTTACAAGAGAGCCACCCTGACGGTTCATGCTGACAGGGTGTGTCTGCTGGTTGGTAGGTTGTGGATCTGAGCTCGTGTAGGGTGGCTTGTGTAAGCAGGCACTGCTGTAGTAAACACAGGCTAGGGCATGGTGTGCCCAGCAAAGGGGAACAAGGCCTCTGGAGAGCAGAAATCTGACTAATCCTGACATGCTTGTTCCAACTGGACCTCAGCCCATTAAATGACCATGGGGAAGCCCTGGCTGCCTCTCTGAAAATAGGACTGGAAGGCACCATAGAAGGTAACCAGGTTTAGCCTTCTCTGAGAAATCAGATGGCCTGGCATCCTCCGAAGAACACTCCTAGAAGATTTTCTTCCCACCTGGAAAGTAAAGTCCTAAATCCAAGCAAGACTATTGCCCAGACAACAGAGGAGGCTTGAGGTGGGCCGCCGAGGTCACCTGGCCATGTCTAATGTCACCAATGGGGAAACTGAGGTAGTGAGGATTTGCAGGAGGGCACGCAGGGAGCCAGCAGCCGGTCCTGAAACCCAAGCTCCTGTCCTAGGGGAAGCTCTCTCAGTCTGGAGGGTGAGCCTCACCACACACGCCGTGTCCAGAGCATGACCGGGCAGGAGACACACATCGCCATAGTTAGGAAGTGGGTTCAAAGCTCATCTGTAAAGACAGGCTCACAGAGGAAGCCCTCCCTTTCTGTTTCCCCCTCTGTAAGAACCCCTGTCTCATCACTGCCAACCAGATCCTCCTGGGTCCTGGGATCAAGCCCATCCATGACCAAGACATAAGAGTTCCCCCAAAACTTGCACCTAAGTTTGCTTCTCTTGACTGGAGAAATGACCGGAGCAATTACCTGTCTAAATACTTCCCCAGGAGCGCCTGGGCAAAGTGGCCCCCCCGAGGGAGAACCCAAGGTATGGAATTGGTCATGGAGACAGGAGGATAGTTTTAACCAGAGAAGTGCGTCCGTCCATCTTTGCAGACATTTACTGAGTGCCTACTATGTGCCAGCCCCAGATTCTAGACATCTAATCAGTGCTCCGAGCGGGCACGACCGCCTTTCTGAATGTCAGCCACCCAACCCTCGGCTTTGTGCTAGCTCTCTTTCTTCTTCACTCTCTTTCTTTCTTTCTTAAGCCACCAACAAAACTCTGACCTCTCCCCGAGCACACAATGCAGGCAGTCACTCATGCATTAACAACCACCGGGCCCCAAAGGTCGTTTCTATGACAACCCCGGGGTCCTTAATGACCCTGGCAGGCCAATGATTTTGTTTTGTTTGAGAGTGAAGGAATAATAAGTCAGACCAGCGCGCTCGGGCGCTCGCCCCCTCCCCCGCACCGCCTCCGCCAGCCGCACGGATATACTACTGTTCATTATCTGGCTGCTGCATCAGCCCCAGAGACAGGGCGGCAGCCAGCAATGAAAGACAAGAGCCGGCCTGCAGACAAAGAGCTGTAAAGGACCAGAGTGTGCCCTGCATACAGGGTTGCCTGGGCTTCATTAATTCCATCGCCAGCCAGGGAGCGGTAACAAGGGCCTGGGGTCCCCGGCTCCTGGAGTCCGAGGTGCCCTCGTGAACCCCAAATCACAGTGCAGAGCCCAGTTGGGAGGTATCTCCATCCAGGGGATGGGTGGGCTGGCAGAAGGCAGCACCACTCCCAGTGGCAAGACCTATCATTTTAATGAAGGGATGAACGAGGCAATTAACGTGCAGCCCCACCACCTTCCATGGGATCGCCAGTAACTTGGGAGGCTGGGCTGGAGCGCCCAGACAAAGGAGGGCGGCGTGGCCTCCCAGCTGATTCCTGTCCCCCGAATCCGGGTGGGGTGCTACCCCTCTAGGTGCTCCCGTGGGCTTTTCTGCTTCTGCCTTGAGAAACTTCCTGGGGAGGATGCTTTCATTGTCTTCTGATCTTGGGGCAAACAGGCCTCCAGCTTGTCACATTAATTTTCAAATGTGATGTTTGGCAGCATGGGATTTTGCTAGCAGACACTTGGAATTATTTTTGGTGTGTGTGTGCACGGCTGAAATCCCCCAGAATAAGTCATTATCCTGCAAAAAAAAAAAAAAAAAAAAAAAAAAATCTGCTCCTACTGGCTGCCTGGTGGCCCAATCAGCTGACTCATTTTCCACGCTTTCCCTCAAGTAATTAGCGTTTTCATTTTTCCCAACCTACCTATTAGATAAACTCCAGGATCTCATTCTGTTGAAGCACATTTTTGTGAGTTGACGTGCCCCAGCCTCTCCCCGAGAAACAAAAGGAGAGGTCTTGGAGAAAGGCACAAAGATGTGTGATTTAGACCCACGTTCTCCTACCTGGACTGGCTTTTCATCAAGGAGAGGGACGAGGAAGGCTGCGCGTCGTTGGGGAAAGAGCCAGCACAGCACCCCCGGTTGTGGTTCCCAGTCTCTGCTGCTGGTCTCCTTGTGATGCTGCGCAAGTGTCCCTGGCCATTCTCTGGGGCTTCCTGAACCTCTTGCAGAGCTGGCAAATCCAGGAAAGCAGAAATGAGACACTGCTGGATACAGGAAGAGCATCCCCCATCTCCGGCCCCACTCTCTGGCCTCAGTTTCCCCTCTGTCGAATAAGGGGCTTGCTCTAGATCAGGAATGGAAACCTCTGCAGAGGCCAGCAGGCAACACGAATGATGAAAGGGGAGGCAAGTCTGGGAGGACTGGAGGGCACCCACCCTGCTAATTCGGGCAGGTATAGGACAGCTCTGTGAGAGTGTAGGTCAAGGATGGCCAGAGATCCTGAGGTTTCTCAAAAGAAGACTGAATTTGGATTTTTTTTTTTCCCCAATGTGAAATTTTCAAATTTTTAAATGTGGTCAACTAATTCTCATTTTTAAGAATATTATGTTGATCTGAGAAAAGACACTTGAATATAATATGTGGTTCCAGGCCTCCCAGTTTATAGCTTCTGCTCTAGATCTTTGCAGCTCCAAGTGTGGTCAGACACCCAGACCATAGACGTTACCTAGAAGCTGGCTGGAGAGAAAGACTCGCAGGCCTCCTTCCAGATCTCTTGTCTCATCAGCCAGTGATTACCATGCACACTGATGTTTGTGTAGCCACCGAGTGCCTCTTCAAGGTCTTTGAAACCTGCCATCTAGTTCTGCTTACCTGGGACATTCTCTAGCACCTTCCCTGACTACAGACTGGCTCTCCAAGCCTCCTACACACACCTTTGTCATACCTCCATGGAAGAAGAATGGCCTGCCAAGAGTATAGGAGACCAAAGTGTATAGGCTCATGTTGGGGCCCCGGACTCATCTGGCCCAAACCTTTCCCTCTGGCGGGCGGGGGAAGATTTAAGCCATCCGGGGAAGACGGCTGTGTATTCTTTCCTCCGGGGGGTTGGGGGGCTGTGCTCAGTCTCATAAAAAATGCAAACTTTTTCAGTCCTCCATTCCTAGAATGTACAGCCATTGACACAAATGACCATGATTCTTTCCTTAATTTCCCTTCTCAGGTGGTCCTCGATGTGATATCCGCCTGGTTTGTATCCACTTCTTCAAAAGCCTTCCCAGTCTATTCTTGGGTTTCTCTCCGTCTCCAACGTTCCAAGTGCGGGCTATTGCCGGGGTCTGCTGTCTGCACGATGGTGTTCTTGCAAACACGTAGACCTCTCACTCTGCTTTGCGCTTTGATCTCTCGGAGGGATAGCGGTGCTTTTCCAGCTGTTCTGCAGCACCTAGAGCTCAAGTGACCTAGAAGGAAAACAAGACCTGTCCTCCAAAGCTTACTCTACTCTTGGTCGCACTACCAAATTTAGTGGCCTCGCCACTCGGGCTCGAATCTGGGTGCCGGGCTGACGTAACAGGAGCCGAAGGCCTGTGCTCTGATGTTAGCCATGCAGCTTCAGTGTTCTCATCCCCAACGCGAGATGCTTCCAGGAGTAAGTGCTCTAGAAACGGACAGGTCAGCAAAACGATTTTATGAACATACTTTGTTTTCAAATCACCGTTGTAACTAATATTCACTTCCCACCCTGCTTCTGTCTGCATCCAACCGATGCGAGATTCATTTTATGCCACCTCGTGGATCTCTCTCCCCCATCTCCGCCCACTGTCGCCGTAGGCCGCACCCTCATTAACCATCACTTGTCACTTGCAGTGCTGCAAGAGTTTCTAGGTATGAGCCTGAGCCTCTCGGAGACCTCCAGATTACTCTGCCCAAGGGACAGAGCTCCTTGAAGCTCCTTTTGTCTGGAATTGGGAATGTATCCTCTGTGCCCGCTGAGGGAAGTCCCCAGTCTTCATCCTGATTTTCAGAGTTCTTCACAACTTGACCCAATGTGTCCTACACCCTTTGGTATCACACACACCAGACTCCCCAGACAAATGGATGGTGTATATTTTCTTACTGCTGGCTGATCCTGTAACTTTCCCATAGCTGGAATGGTCTTCTGCTGTCAATTTCACCTAAATCTAAGATCCTGCCAATGTTTGAGTCTCAGTTCAAGGTCACTTTCTCTAGTGAGTGATCAGTTATCTCCCCCCTCCCCTAATTCGATGCCACTCTGTCCCTGCCCCATACGATGCTACATTACAAGAATTATCTCAGTCAGCTCAGGCTGCCAGGACACAATACCATAGACTGGGTGACTTTAACAACAGAAATGTATCTTCTCATAGTTTGGGAGGAGAGAAGTCCAGCACCAAGGTTCCGGCCAATTCATTTTCTGGTGAGGACCTACTTGCTGGCTTCTTGATGGATGCCTGCCTTTTGCTGTGCTCCTGCATGGTCTTTCCTCAGTGTGGACTTTTGGAAAGAAACAGACAGACAGAGAGACGCTGGGGTAGGGGTGCTCTCTGGGGTCTCTTTTTATAAAGACCCTAGTACTGGACACAAGACCAGAGACCCACCACTTTGATCTCATTTAAGCTTAATTACTTCCTTAGAGGCCCCATTTCTAAATACAGCCACGCTGGGGTTAGGACTACACATAGGAGTTTTGAGAACACTCGAACATTCGGTCCATAACAGGTATCTTTGTGTACATCTCATTTCCTCTTCTAAGTCCCAAGGTTCCAAGGGATAGAGTGTATGTCTTACGGTTTTCACAGTATGTCATGATTCCGTCTGTGTGACGGGTGCTCGGCAAACACGTGTTGGATGAGCCTGCAGACAAGGTCTCCACCACTGCCAAAGTCATCAGATCCCACAGGCACCCGAATGGTTCTGAAGCTTTTTAATTCAGTGCCTCTGTCCACATGCTGCTCTCCACCAAGATACCCCCCTCTCCATCCACCCATGATGCAGGATTTAGTTCACCTATCACTTTTTTTTTTCTTTAGAAATTCTGCCTGTTTCTACCAAGTAAATCGAGGGTTTCTCACCTGCCTGGTGAGTATCTCCAGGTTTATCTTTACAGCCTAGTGATGTCCATTTGCTTCTCTGCCTCTGTCCTCAGGTGAGATCCTTAGGGCAGGGACTGGGACTCCTCTTTCTCCTGGACCCAGCACCTGGCATCTTGCTTGACAACTAATAACAGCACAATTCCATGTTTGTTGAAAGAAGGAATGAATAAAAACAGGAACATGTTCTTTATCGTTCCTCTAAACTTCCTGAAATTGTCTTTTAAAAACAAATGTATTATAACATTTCAGACAATTACTTTACATGACTGTTCATGGGATGTTCTCATATCAGAGCCTATGACAATGAAAAAAATTGATTAATGTACAGAGAACCTAAAAGGAGAGAAATTGGAGATCTATATTAAATTCGAAAAGAAAATTCCTCAATAATGGTAGCTTCTTGCCATTCATGAGAAATACGCTGGGAAACAGTCACAAATACTCGGTTCCACTTATTTCGATACTGTGTGCAGGGCCCGTCCGGAACAAGGCAGGTACATGGACGTGAATCCATTGGCTCCATAACAATTCTGGTCACAGTCACAATAAATGGCAATATGACACTTACTGAGCCAAGCATTCCGCTAAGTACTAGAACATACTCCCATTCCATGCTCGCAACAATCATAAAAGGTCAGAATTATTATTATTCCCATTTTATAGTTAAATAAACCAAAGAACTTGCCCAAGGACATGAAGCTTGTGAAGAGCGAGGGTAGTCAATCATGCAGTTTGCCAAGGGCATTGGGCTTGCAGTGCTAACATTGGGGAGGTCCCAGGCAAAGCAGGATGGTCATCCTATATGGGATTCCCGTAGGGTTCGAAGCTAGTGTCTGATGCCAGGATGTGTAGGAGTTTCTGTTCTAAGACTGGCCCCTCCTGGAGGACAGGGGCTCTCCCTTACTTCTCCTCCTTCATCTCGAGATCCCAGCACCAGACTTTGCACACAGTACACATACAGGAAGAACGTGTTCAATGTCAAGTTCTTCTCTAGTCACTCGAAGTAGGAAAAGGCAATTGGTCATTAATTGATCACAGGGGTCCTCAGGCACCATTCCCGCATTTCTTGCTCTTCTTCCCCCTTCTGCCTCTGCACACACTCGAACTGCCTTTCTCCCCCTTTCTCTTCCAGGCTTCTCAGCTTGTCTGCTGCACTGGGGAATGTATGCTGCAGAGCATGATCTGTGGCTTGCTTTGCCTTTCCCTCCTTAACAATGTCCCATTATTCTCTCGGAAGTGCTAGCTTCTCGGTTTGCCTTCCTGGGATTCCTCTTCTGGGGAATTATTTACTTGGTAGGCCCATTCCGAGTGCCAGACACCTAACTGCAATTGCCAATCAGCCTGCAGTCCAACACATTACATCGTCTGCATTTTCCCTAATTTAGGACTTTGTGAAGGATTAATCAGTATGGCAGAGATCCCTGGTTGTCACCCAATATCCATTCTCCCTTCTTCCCCTAGGAATAAAATATTTACCAGGGTGCATGGTTGCCCTGAATCAAGGCCACATCTCCCAATCATTCTTGCATGGCCATGGGACAGAGTCCTGGCCAACGGGATGTTAGCGGCAGTGTCCCACACTGTGTTCCAGGACCTTTCCTGGTGGAAGCTGGTGTGCTCACTTTATACTCTCTTCTCCATCATTTTCTCTCTCCCAGAACATAACTTCCACCTTAGACTAGGAGGACAAGGGGCACACAGCAAGGACGGCAAGGCGGGGATCTAGAAATTTCCTGTAGGGTGCTACACTGGCCATTCCTTGCTCTGCCTATCCAGATGTCTATACAAAAAATAAACAAGCTTCTATGCTGGTTAAGCCACCGTTACTTTCACTTTTTGTTTAGTTGCAGGTTCAATTCTAAATAAGATCGTCGCCATGATCCAGGTTGCTGCACGAGATGAAGTGTGCGTCACTTTACGCTCAATTACGCCTGCAAAACACAGAGACACCACTCGGCTTCGGTGTTCATACTGTGGACATGGAAAAACAATAGCTCTCAGGAGGCCTTGGGATCATCTGCTTCCCCCTCCCCAGCCCATGCTGGCCGCTGCTTGGTGCTGGAATGGCCATGTTTGGGCTTTTATTCCAAAGGCAACAGATTCTGCCAAATATCTAAGGAGAGACTTCTCTCTCTGAGCACCTCTGAATACTCCACTGCAACTCTGATCTCCATTACAGCAGAAGAGAAGGGTTTTGTAGCTCCTGATCCTTGATGCTTTTAATGATGCAACTTCCAGAATAAATATAACGTGAAAAGCGCTCCCCAAGGTGCTGTCTAACCCCCAGCCCCCAACTCAGCACGGACTAGAGGCTTCCTCGCCAAGTCCACCCGATTGACCAGAACTCGAGAAGATGGCCTGGCCTGCAGTCGCATGGGTTACTCAGCCGTGTTAGCTGAGTCTGAGTCATGGCTTGGAGCCCAAGTACGACGTCTCTCTCATTTCATCTCTCTTGGGCACATGCTGTCTCTTACCCTTTATAATATAAAGCTTATATTAGCTTTAACCAGCAGTTTGTTATGTAAAATGTTCCACATGACAGCTCGGCTTTGCCCTAATTCCCCCATTTCCTGCAACCTCTCAAAGATCTTTCTTAATGTCCTTGCTCTGTAATCCATTAATTTCTATTTTATGAGTAGAGACTTCCCTTGATATTTCTTTGCTACTGCCCATTTTTTCTTCTTTCTCGGTCTTTCTTCCCCTCCTCTTGACATCCATTCTCATCATGCTCCTCTCCACGTTTGATACAAACCTCCCCCATTTTGGGTCAGGCCTATGGCCCACTATTTCATCCTGCATGCAAAGGGAAGATGAACCGTCAAGGCAGCCTTCTTAGAACCAAAGCAGAAAAGGTTCTCTTTGTGTAGTTCAGGGGTAAGACCTAGTTTAAAATGGCATTTCGCTCTCCTGGATCTTTTTCCTTTCCTTTTGTCCTGGGAGCTTCACCCCTCACGTGCTCCTCTCTCCCAGCACCCATAGCACAGACCTAATAAGGCAGAGGCTTCATGTCTCCTGCCACACCGTGAGCATTCTGAAACCGAGGATCATGTCTTTTCCTTTTTTTCCATGGAGCCAAACAGCTTCTAGTGCATAGTAGTTTCTGCACAAATGTTAAATGATCAGATGCCTTAAACCATTCAGCTTTCTTTTTTTAAGTGAATACTTTTTTTTAAAATAGATTTTTTTTTAATTTTTATTTTTATTTATTTGTCAGAGAGAGAGTGAGCACAGGCAGAGGGAGAAGCAGGCCCCCCGCTGAGCAAGGAGCCAGATGTGGGACTCTATCCCAGGACACCGGGATCATGACCTGAGCCAAAGGCAACCACTTAACCAACTGAGCCACCCAGGCGTCCCAAGTGAAAACTTTTCTGATCATGAGCTAAGAAGGTGCTGGACTTTTTCAAAATTACCCGAGCTTTGTCAAAATTTAAAACTTCTGCTTTTCAAAAGATACTGAAAAAAAAAATAAGCTGCAGACTCATATCTGAATATTTAAATAACTTCAAAAATCAGGGGCACCTGGGTGGCACAGTCAGTGAAGTGTCCAGCTCTTGGTTTTGGCTCAGGTCGTGATCTCAGGATCCGGAAATCAAGTCCTGTAATGGGGGTGGGGGAGTCTGTGCTCAGTGGTGAGTCTGCTTATAATTCTCTTTCCCCTCTCCTCCTGCCCTGCCCCCACCTGTGCACTCTCTCTCATTCTCTAAGATAAATAAATATTTTCTTTTAAAAAAATAATTTCAAAAATTAGTAATAGCAAAATAACCCAAAAACTAAGTGGCAAAATATTCAAATAGGTATTTTATGAAAGAAGATATATGGATAGAAAATAAGCACATGAAAATGTACTCATCCTCATTAGCATTAGGGAAATGCAAATTAAAACCGTAATAAAATACTATCCCCCCTTAAAGTGGCTGAAACTAAAAAGAATGACCATTTTGAGCATTGAAGATAAGAAGGAACCATAATACACACACTACCAGTGGTCACATAAAATGATGCAACCACTCTGGAAAATAGTCTGAATGTGTCATAAAAAGTTAAACATACGCCTACCATATAACCCAGCTATTCAATGCTCAGTGTTTACCCACAAGAAACGAGAGCACACATTCACACAAAGACTTACAGATGAATTTGAGGACAGCTTGGTTTGCAGTAGCCAGACAAACTTTGGAAACAGCTCAGACGTCCATCAACACATCAATGGATTAAAATACAACAACAACAACAACAACAACACCCTGTGGTACACCCATGCAGTGGAATACTACTCAGCAATAAAAAGGAATGGATACTTGGCACACAGTACAACACACACAAACCTTCACCTAACCTAGTGGAGTGAAAGAAGACAGAAAAAGTGTCCACTCTGTGATTTCATTTGTGTAAAATTCTAGAGTGTACAAACAAATCTATGCACAGAACACACGTGAGAGATTGTTTAGGACTAGAGTGAGAGGGCCAGGAGGGGCTGCAGAGGGGCAAGAGGAAACTTTGGAGGAGTGACTGGACATGCTCATGATCTTGATGGTGTTACAGGTGTATACATTTGTCCAACATATCAAATGGATACTTTAAAATGTGCTGTTTCCCACCACAAAAAAGAATGGTAACTATGGGACTGGATGGAGGTGACAGCTGATAAATACAGCAGCTATCATCATTTTGCAATGTATAAATGTATCAAATCAACACATCCTACACTTTAAAAAAAATATTTTATTTATTCATTTGAGAGAGAGAGAGAGCGCGTGCACAAAAGTAGGAGGAGGGGCAGAGGGAGAGGAAGAAGCAGACTCCCTGCTGAGTGGGGATCTTGACATTGGGCTCCATCTCAGGACCCTGGGATCATGACCTGAGCTGAAGACAGAGGTTTAACCCACTGAGCACCCAGGTGCCCCAATACATCCTACACTTTAAGCTTAGCCAATGTTATATGCTGATTCTATCTCAGTAAAGCTGGAAAAAAAATAAGTGCAGTTTATTATATTGTTTATTTATAAACAATTATTTATAATAATTACTGTTTATGTATCTGTGTATTGTTTATTATTCCTTACTGTTTATACTTCGGAGAGCTGGAGAGAGAGAAAAGGTAACAGATAGATGATAGATAGAGAGATAGATAGATAGAAGCTTTTGATTACCACCCACCATTCTTTCAATTGCTCTTGTTTTCTTCAGAAGCTGGATATCCACTCTCCCCATAAAATAAAGTTGCCACACATGAAACTTGAGTCAAGGGGCAGATTTGTGAAATTGGATGAAAGGTTCCTTGACTTTGCTACTAAAAAACGTGTCTGGGAAGATGTGATACTTCTGTATTATATTAGTGACACATAGGTCTCACTTTTTCCTCAAGTACCTTGTCATCAGCCACAATTAGGAACAGTGAAGTGGGAGGAGCCTGGAGCCAGGGCTCAGTCTGAGACTCCAGGGGAATACTAAATGCATGAATGATTCTGCTAAACAGAGCTGGCTAGGAAATCACTGCCTGGGCCAACGGAAACTGCTCAAAGTAAGGACCGTTCCTTCTTTGACTTGTTGGGCTCTGTTTTCAGGGCCAGGACACAAAGACAAATTTGCTCCAGCCCAACCCTTTCATGCTAGGGGTGGCTGCAGGGGTGAGCCCTTCACCAGGCCAGCCCTAATGCAATGGGCTGGGTCGTGCCAGAGAGGCAGGGGCTAGCGCAGAGGGAGTCCCAGAGAGGCGGTGGTGGTTTACCCTCCCGATACCAGCGGAGATGATTTGTGCAGTAAGTGCTAAGGAGGGGTAGAGTTGACCCTGGAGAGGCCTTCTAGGTCGAGCAAACAGCATGGGCAGCAGCAAACAGTGCAAGAAGATAAAGCCCAGTGAACAATGTGGGGGGAATCTAAGGGAAAGCCGTGCCGACCTTGGCTCTGGGTTGATGACAGGAGGTCTCTCAGCTGGTGAGCGGGAGGAACCCTTCCCACTGGGCCCTATGGCCACAGCCCACTCAAGGCGACTTGGGGACTGCTTCTCTCCTCACTGGCATTGACCGGCCAGGGGACTGTGCCATCCAGCAGTGACAGCAAGCTCAGAAGGCAGGAGGAACTCTACCCAGAAGGAGGATTCTTTGCAAAGGAAACATCATAGGGAGTGTGAAAACCTGGAGCTTTTTTTTTTGTCTTATGCATCCTTTCTGAGATCTGGTGATCACAACGAAAACATGTCCCTAGCCCCAGGTCTTGTTACTGACTTGTTTTGTGAATGTGAACAAGTCAAAGAATGACACAGACTCCACTTCCTCCTAGATAAAGCAGGGATGCTATGGGGAATAGAAGAGTCTAACTGTGACAGATATTTGAGAAGATACCTATGGCAGGCACCCTCCTCCCTGTGCCCCGCTCTCACCTCCCATGCCCAGACGGTCATGCTTCATACTGCAGAGCGGAAGCATTGCTGATTCCCACGTAGCCCAGGTCACTACATGCTTGGCGAGTGACTTGCAGGGGGTCTCTGCAAAGACATCCCTAACCTGCTTCTGGTTGTGAGGCACCCAACAGAGGTCCTGATGGGATCATGCTGCCAAAGGATAGATCAGTATGGGCTAGGAGAGTCAAGGAAGACTTCTTGGAGGAGGCAGATATATATAGTCGGACCCTGAGGAGTAGCGAGGATTCAGAGCTCTGTGCATTGGAGCATGGCTGGAAGCAGGGGAAGGAACAGGATCTGGGAAAACAGACAGGAGGCTGGCCAAGGTAAGGACATGCAGGAAAGGACTGGCAGATCCAAGAAGAGGTCATGCTGTCATCTCATCGTCCCAGGTGCCAAGCACTGCTCATCAACTGAGTGAATGAGACTTGTCTAGGAGTGAACATAGTAAGGAAAGTGAGAAAGCCCAGCTCTGGATGCCCTCGAAAACTGTAGTTTTCACCACAGGGGACTGGTGGGCTCCCAAAGTATACATCCACCCAGAAGCTGGGAGGGTAGGCTTATTTGGAACAAGGGTCTTTGCAGATGTGAGTAAGACAAAGTTCTTGAGATCAGATTATCCTAGATTATCCAGACGAGCTCCAAGTTGTCAACAAGTGTTCCTGTAAGAAAAGAGAAAGGGAGCAGACACAGACACAAAGAATAAGGCCATGTGATGGGGAGGCAGAGGCCGGAGGGAGGCAGCTACATGCCAAGGAACACAGGGATTGCAGGTGGCAACCAGAAGCCAGGGGAGTGGCACGGGACGATTCTCCCGCAGAGCTTCCAGAAAGAGCCAACCTTGCAGACACCTTGATTTCTGACTTCTAGTAGAGGTGTAAGAGAATACACATCTACAGTTCAAAGCCACAGAGTTGGTGGCATTTGGTCATGTCAGTCCTAGGACACTAATACCAAGATCATGCAATACAATTGAGATTTATCTTCCAGAAAACTGGGAGCCATCAAAAGTGTTTGAACTCTAAATTGCTGGAAGAAGATTCTGAGAGCATAGGTAGGATGGCCTGCTCTCCAGATGCCAATGAACCAGGAGAAACTGGAGGCAGGCTTCTAGGACACCTCTCAGAGCCACGAAGCTTTATCAATTACATTTTAAGTGTCACCTCCTCCATCAGCTCCCCAGTGTGAGACTGGGACTCTAGCAGCATTCTTGTCATACCAAGGCTAAAAGTAGCACGTGATTACAGAGGCAGGCATCAAGGAGACCTGGAAGGGCATGTTCCTTTCCTTCTCCTCCAGTCCCTCTATTGCTACAATGACATCTCTGGCAGCAGGCCCAGCTCTCAGGGAACGAGTGTGAAGGAAGGCGCCCTGAACGTCTGGCTAACTGTGACGG